>NC_092749.1:2675724-2733224 GCF_047496795.1 Chiloscyllium punctatum
AGGGTTCTGACCCAAATACTCCGGCTTTTCTGCTAATCTACTGTGATTTAAGGATCTTGCACAATGCTCCCAAGAACTTTTATTCTCAGTTTTTTTAACAAGTTGAAGTATTGAAGCTACATTCTGCCTTTAAATTCCAGCTCCTCGCTGATGTTCTTCATCAGCATGTTACGGTAATGTCAAGGCTACAGCTTTTTACCGTCTGTGTTATTCACTGACTAAAATGGGAAAAGAAACGCAATGGTGATACCAAGGAGGGGCGGGATGATGGATTCCAGATTTCTCTGCCGGGTCTGATCTATCTCCTGCACTTCTGCCCTAACCCCCTCTCTTCCCTCCGACAACAGGGATATGGTCCCCATGTCCTTCCCTCCCATCCCTGCAGTATCCATAACCAGAGGATCATCAGTTACCATATCCACCACCTCCCACAGGGATACACCTGGAAATCCATATCCACCATCCCCCACCGGGATACATGTGGAAATCCATATCCACCACCCCCCACAGGGATACACCAGGAAATCCATATCCACCATCCCCCCACAGGGATACACCAGGAAATCCATATCCACCACCCCCCACAGGGATACACCAGGAAATCCATATCCACCACCCCCCACAGGGATACACCAGGAAATCCATATCCACCACCCCCACAGGGATACACCAGGAAATCCATATCCACCACCCCCACTGGGATACACCAGGAAATCCATATCCACCACCCCCCACAGGGATACACCAGGAAATCCATATCCACCACCTCCCACTGGGATACACCAGGAAATCCATATCCACCACCCCCACAGGGATACACCAGGAAATCCATATCCACCACCCCCCACAGGGATACACCAGGAAATCCATATCCACCACCTCCCACTGGGATACACCTGGAAATCCATATCCACCACCCCCCACCGGGATACACCTGGAAATCCATATCCACCACCCCCCACCGGGATACACCTGGAAATCCATATCCACCACCCCCCACAGGGATACACCAGGAAATCCATATGCACCATCCCCCCACAGGGATACACCAGGAAATCCATATCCACCACCCCCCACCGGGATACATGTGGAAATCCATATCCACCACCCCCCACAGGGATACACCAGGAAATCCATATCCACCACCTCCCACTGGGATACACCAGGAAATCCATATCCACCACCCCCCACAGGGATACACCAGGAAATCCATATCCACCACCTCCCACTGGGATACACCAGGAAATCCATATCCACCACCCCCCACAGGGATACACCAGGAAATCCATATCCACCACCCCCCACAGGGATACACCAGGAAATCCATATCCACCACCCCCCACCGGGATACACCAGGAAATCCATATCCACCACCCCCCACAGGGATACACCAGGTAATCCATATCCACCACCTCCCACTGGGATACACCTGGAAATCCATATCCACCACCCCCCACCGGGATACACCTGGAAATCCATATCCACCACCCCCCACAGGGATACACCAGGAAATCCATATCCACCACCTCCCACAGGGATACACCAGGAAATCCATATCCACCACCTCCCACAGGGATACACCAGGAAATCCATATCCACCACCTCCCACAGGGATACACCAGGAAATCCATATGCACCACCTCCAGTGAGATGTCACCACCAGACACATATCCCCTCCCCTCCCTTGTCTGCCTTCCACAGGGACTGTTCCGTCCAGGACATCCTGGTCCACTCCCAGCAACCCCCCCCCCCCCCCAACACCCCCCCCCCCCCCCCCACATCCCCAGGCACCTGTTTCAACTGGTTCCTCAGGACAAGCAGGCCCACTCTCCTTTCACACCTCATACCACACTCCCACACTCCCACACTCCCACACTCCCACACTCCACACTCCCACACCCACACCACACTCCCACACTCCCACACTCCCACACTACCACACCCCACACCACACTCCCACACTCCCACACTCCCACACTCCCACACCACACTCCCACACTCCCACACTCCCACACTCCACACTCCCACACCACACTCCCACACTCCCACACTCCCACACTCCCACACCACACTCCCACACTTCCACAATCCCACACTCCCACACACCCCACACACCCCCCACACCTCACACCTCACACCTCACACCACACTCCCACACTCCCACACTCCCACTCCGACACTCCCACACTCCCACACTCCCACACTCCCACACTCCCACACACCTCACACCTCACCCCCCACACCACACTCCCACACTCCACACTCCCACACTCCCACACACCTCACACCTCACCCCCCACACCACACTCCACACTCCCACACCACACTCCCACACTCCCACACTCCCACTCCGACACTCCCACACTCCCACACTCCCACACTCCCACACCACACTCCCACACTCCCACACACCTCACACCTCACACCTCACACCACACTCCCACACTCCCACACTCCCACACACCCACACACCCCCACATCCTCACACCTCACACTCACACCACACTCCCACACTCCCACACTCCCACTCCGACACTCCCACACTCCCACACTCCACACTCCCACACTCCACACACCTCACACCTCACCCCCCACACCACACTCCCACACTCCCACACCACACTCCCACACTCCCACACTCCCACACACCTCACACCTCACACCTCACACCACACTCCCACACTCCCACACTCCCACACACCCCACACACCCCCACACCTCACACCTCACACCTCACACCACACTCCCACACTCCCACACTCCCACACACCCCACACACCCCCACACCTCACACCTCACACCTCACACCTCACACCACACTCCCACACTCCCACACTCCCACACTCCCACACTCCCACACACCCCACACACCCCCCACACCTCACACCTCACACCTCACACCTCACACCTCACACCTCACTCCCACACTCCACACACCCCACACACCCCACACACCCCCCACACCTCACACCTCACACCTCACACCACACTCCCACACTCCACACACCCCACACACCCCCACACCTCACACCTCACACCTCACACCTCACACCTCACTCCCACACTCCCACACCCCACACCTCACACCTCACACCACACTCCACACACCCCCACACCTCACACCTCACACCTCACACCTCACACCACACTCCCACACTCCCACACTCCACACACCCACACACCCACACACCCTCACACCACACACCTCACACCACACTCCCACACTCCACACTCCCACACTCCCTCACACCACACACCTCACACCTCACACCACACTCTCCACACTCCCCCCACACCTCACACCTCACACCACACTCCACACTCCCACACTCCCACACACCTCACACCACACACCACACACCACACACCACACACCACACACCTCACACCTCACACCACACTCCCACACTCCCACACACCCACACACCGCACACACCTCACACCTCACACCACACTCCCACACACCCCCCACACCTCACACCTCACACCTCACACCACACTCCCACACTCCCACACACCCCCCACACACCCCACACACCTCACACCTCACACCTCACACCTCACACCTCACACCTCACACCTCACACCTCACAACCACACTCCCACACACCTCACACCTCACACCTCACACCACACTCCCACACACCTCACACCACACACCTCTCACCTCACACCACACTCCCACACACCTCACACCACAGACCTCACACCTCACACCACACTCCCACACACCCCCCACACCTCACACCTCACACCACACTCCCACACACCTCACACCTCACACCTCACACCTCACACCTCACACTTCACACCACACTCCCACACACCCCCCACACCTCACACCTCACACCTCACACTTCACACCACACTCCCACACTCCCACACACCCCACACACCCCACACCACACACCTCACACCTCACACCTCACACCTCACACCTCACACCTCACACCACACTCCCACACTCCACACACCCCCCACACCACACACCATACACCACACTCCACACACCCACACACCCCACACCACACTCCCACACACTCCCACACACTCCCACACACCCCACACCACACTCCCACACTCCCACACCCCCACACCCCACACCACACTCCCACACACCCCACACACCCCACACCCCAAATCCCCACACCCCCACACCCCACACCCTACACACCCCACACCAACACCCCCACATCCCACACCCCAAACCCCCACACCCCCACACACCCACACCCCACACCCTACATACCCCACACCAACACCCCCACATCCCACGCCCCCACACCCCACGCCCCCACATCCCACACCCCCACATCCCCACACCCCCAAACCCCACACCCCCACACGCCACACACCCACACCCAATACCCCCAAATCCCACACCCCCACACCCCACACCCCACACCCCCACATCCCCACATCCCCACATCCCCACACCCCACACCCAACAGCCCAACAACCCCACAGCCCCACATCCCACACCCCTACATTCCACACCCCACAGCCCCACATCCCACACCCCCACATCCCACACCTCCACACCCCCACATCCCCACACCCCCACATCCCCACACCCCCACATCCCCACACCCCCACCGCCCCACACCCCACATCCACAAACCCCACACCTGCAGATCCCCAAATCCCACACCCCTACAGCCCCACACTTCCACACCCCCACATCCCACACCCCCACATCCCACACCCCACACCCCCACACCCCCACACACACCACAGGCCCACACACCCAGATCTCCACATCCCACACCCCCACACACCCACACCCAACAGCCCAACAACCCCACAGCCCCACATCCCACACCCCGACATTCCACACCCCACAGCCCCACATCCCCAGATCCCCACATCCCACATCCCACACCCCGCACCCCCACACACCCATACTCCACATCCCCACAGCCCCACACCCCACACCTCTACATTTCACACTCCACAGCCCTACACACCCACTGCCCCACAGTCCCACATTCCCACACCCCCACAGCCCCACACCCCGAGATCCCCACACCCCCAGATCCCCATATCCCACACCCCCACACCCCACAATCCCCACAGCCCCACACCCCCACATCCCACACCCCCACAGCCCCACACCCCCACACCCCACACCCCCACACCCCACACCCCCACACCCCACACCGCCACACCCCACACCCCCACACCCCACACCCCCACACCCCCACACCCCACACCCCCACACCCACACACCCCCACACCCCTACAACACCACACCACACAACCCACAGCCCCACACTCCACACCTCCACAGCCCCACACACCCACAGCCCTACACACCCACATTCCACACCCCACAGCCCCACACCCCCATAGCCCCACACCCCCACACCCCCACAGCCCCACAGCCCCACACCCCCAGATCTCCACATTCCACACCCACACAGCACCACACCCCCACACCCCCCACACCTCACATCCCCACACCCCCACACCTCACATCCCCACACCCCCACACCTCACATCCCCACACCCCCAGATTCCCACACCCCCAGATCCCCACATCCCACACCCCGACACGCCCACACACCACAGCCCACACCCTCACAACACCACACACCCACAACCCCACAGACTCACACTGCCACACCCCACACCCCCACACCCCACACCCCCACAGCCCCACACCCCACAGCCTCACACACCCACAGCCCCACTGCCCCACATTCCCACAGCCCCAATCACCACATCCCACACCCCGACACGCCCACACACCACACCCCACACCCCACACCCTCATAACACCACACACCCACAGACCCACACCACCGCACCCCACACCCCCACAGCCACACCCCCAAAGCCCCACACCCCCACAGTACTACATACCCACACCCCCACAGCCACACTCCCCCATCCCCCACACTCCCCCATCCCCCATCCCCCACACTCCCCCATCCCCCACACTCCCCCATCCCCCACACTCCCACACCCCCTCACCCCCACACCCCCTCACCCCCACACCCCCTCACCCCCACACCCCCACCGCACCTTCCCCTGCAACTGCCGAATGTCTAACACCTGCCCATTTCTCTCCTCCCTCCTTAGTATCGAGGGAGCTAAACGCACCTTCGGGGGGGGGGGGGGCACGGTGGCTCGGTGGTTAGCACTGATGCCTCTCAGCGCCAGAGACCCGGGTTCAATTCCCCCCTCGGGCGACTGACTGTGTGGAGTTTGCACATTCTCCCTGTGTCTGCGTGGGTTTCCTCCCATAGTCCAAAGACATGCAGGTCAGGGTGAATTGGCCATACTAAATTGCTCCTAGTGTTAGGTGAAGGGGTAAATGTAGGGGAATGGGTCTGGGTGGGTTGCTCGTCGGAAGGTCAGTGTGAACTTGTTGGGCCGAAGGGCCTGTTTCCACACTGTAGGGGATCTAAACTAATCTAAGTAGCACTTTCCCTGCACTCGCTGCTCACAATGTGGTCTCCCCTACACTGGGGGGGAGCAAAGTGTAGACTGGGTGACCCCTTCACAGAACATCCACGTTCTGCCCAGGAAACAGACCCTGAGCCTCCAGTTCCCTGTCACTGTAACCCCCCCACCCTGTTCCCTGTCACTGTAACCCCCCCACCCTGTTCCCTGTCACTGTAACCCCCCCACCCTGTTCCCCGTCACTGTAACCCCCCCCACCCTGTTCCCTGTCACTGTAACCCCCCCACCCTGTTCCCTGTCACTGTAACCCCCCCCACCCTGTTCCCTGTCACTGTAACCCCCCCCACCCTGTTCCCTGTCACTGTAACCCCCCCACCCTATTCCCTCTCCAACATCTCTGTCTCAGTCTTGCTGCAGTGCTCCAGTGAAGCTCAGCACAATCTGGAAGAACAGTCCCTCACCATCCACTCGGGGACCCTGCAGCCCTCCCCACCCAATAACGAGTTCAGGAACTTAAGGTCTTGAGGCACTTTCCCCAATGCCCTTATGCCAACCCCCACACCCTGGGCCTGGACATCACACAGGCTGCTCCAACAAGCAGTCATTCTTGGCCACACGTCATCCCCATTAGCAGCGATTCTTTCTCCCACACTGACCTTTACCCAGTCCCTTCTCTGCCCAACTGTGTTTCTCTCTCTTTGGGTTCCATCTCTATTTAGTGTTTAATCCTCCCCCAGCCCAACTTCCGTTTCTCTACCAACCTTTCCCCAGCTGTAATCCATGCTGAGGAAGTGTCACTGGATCTGAAACGCTAACTCTGATTTCTCTCCACAGCTCCTGCCAGACTTGCTGAGGTTTTCCAGCAGTTTATGATTTTGTTTCTGATTTCCAGTATCTGCAGTTCTTTGGTTTTTTTTTGGTCCAAATAGATCATGTTCACTGGCCGTCTGTCAGATTTACTCGTTACCTCCTCAATGCATTTGCACCAATTTGTCAGATGTGACCTCCTCATGTTGACACTGGCCTGTTGTGTCAGGGCTTGGCCTTCAAAGATTGCATTCCATACACTAAATACAGCGTGAGCTTGGATATTGTGTGTTCCTCAACTGTGTAAACCTTGCCAATATTTTACAGAGGCTGAGAGTCTGGATTTGTTTCCTGTCATTCTGGGCTGTGTGCTGGGTATCCTCGTGTTACTGATCATTACTGGTACTGTTGTCCTCTGTGTAAAACGATGGGCGTGCTTCAGAACAACATCAACACCAAACAGGTAAACAGAATCACTTCAGTGCTTGGATCTTGCTGAGAAACCAGCTGGAAGAACTTCCATCTGTCTGTGTTCCTTCCTTCCCTGTCTCTCCCATGCTATCTGACCCCATTGCTGACAACTCAATACTTCCTTTTTCTCTGTCTGTCTACTCTGAAAGTTACTATCTGCGGTTTACTTTATCTCGTACTGTCATTGGCCTGACACATTACAGAGTTGGGAACAGAGTGTGTGGGAACAGAGTTTGCAACTGTCAGTGGTTTAGCTAGTTTTAGATTAAGTTATGAGAACAAATGATTCACAAAACAGAAAATAGAAACTCTGAAGGAAGGAGTAAGGCAGCGAAGAGGTGATAACCAAAGGGTGACTGATAAGGATGGAGCATAGAAACCTCCGAGTGCACCAGCAGATTGATAAATATTGCCCAGGTCGGGTGTATTTGGAATAATTAGAGCAATATTTTCTTGTGTCAACTAAGCACTTTAGACCTTGTAGAGTTCAATGAAACAAGGGAAGTTAATAATTTCAGTGTAAGGGAGTCTTCAGGTAACAGTGCTCATAAAATTTCACAAGAGGTTTGAGAGTGAGAATTGTGCATCTTACGCACAAAGAGAATTACAAGGGAAACAGTTGGCAAACATGAAGTGGGAAGACAGGTTATACCACAGAGAAACAGCAGCAGACATATTCTATGAACAAGAATAAATAAATAATGTTGGAGAATAAATAGCAATATCTTGAAAATGTCCATATGAGGAAGTGCTGGATGTTTTAAAATGCATAAAGGTGGATAGATCCCCAGGACCTGATCAGGTGTACCCGAGAACTCTGTGGGAAGCTAGAGAAGTGATTGCTGGGCCTCTTGCTGAGATATTTGTATCATCGATAGTCACAGGTGAGGTGCCGGAAGACTGGAGGTTGGCAAACATGGTGCCACTGTTTAAGAAGGGTGGTAAGGACAAGTCAGGGAATTATAGACCAGTGAGCCTGACCTCGTTGGTGGGCAAGTTGTTGGAGGGAATCCTGAGGGACAGGATGTACATGTATTTGGAAAGGCAAGGACTGATTAGGGATCGTCAACATGGCTTTGTGCGTGGGAAATCATGTCTCACAAACTTGATTGAGTTTTTTAAAGAAGTGACAAGGAGGATTGATGAGGGCAGAGCAGTAGATGTTGTTGGTGAGGCCTTCAGTTCGACAAGGTTCCCTGTGGGAGACTGGTTAGCGAGTTAGATCATATGGAATACAGGGAGAACTAGCTGTCTGGATACAAAATTGAAGACAGAGGGTGGTGGTGGAGAGTTGCTTCTCAGACTGGAGGTCTGTGCTGAGTGGTGTGCTGCAGAGATTGGTGCTGGGTCCACTTTGATTAAAATAAATAATTTAAATGTGAACATAGGAGGGATAGTTAGTAAGTTTGCAGATGACACCAAAATTGGAGGTGTAGTGGATAGTGAAGAGGGTTACCTCAGATTACAACAGGATCTGGACCAGATGGGCCAATGGGCTGAGAAGTGGCAGATGGAGTTTAATTCAGATAAATGTGAGGTGCTGCATTTTGGGAAAGCAAATCTTAGCAGGACTTATACACTTAATGGTAAGGTCCTTGGGAATGTTGCTGAACAAAGAGACCTTGGAATGCAGGTTCATAGCTCCTTGAAAGTGGAGTTACGGGTAGATAGGATCATGAAGAAGGTGTTTGGTATGCTTTCCTTTATTGGTCAGAGTATTGAGTACAGGAGGTGGGAGGTCATGTTGCAGCTGTACAGGACATTGGTTAGGCCACTGTTGGAATATTGCGTGCAATTCTGGTCTCCTTCCTATCGGAAAGATGTTGTGAAACTTGAAAGGGTTCAGAAAAGATTTACAAGGATGTTGCCAGGGTTGGAGGATCTGAGCTACTGTGTGGTTGGTTATAATGTTGCTCAGATCCTTCAGTGTTCCTGCCTCTAACTGCAGACTGATTGTAATCTTGTTGTTGGGGCATGTACAGTATAGTATCCACTCTCTAATAAACTAATCCCTATCTTTCTGACATCACATCATTTAGGGATACCAATGAAGGAAATGACATCATATACGCAACAGCTAGTGGTAAGTAAATGGAACTAAATACTTAGTGTAACAGGTGCTTGGAATAATTACTGGCTGCAATTAATACACATTGTTGGTTAAATTATTTAATGAAGGTCAGTTCTATGATGCAGTAATGTTGCAGTGTTAGTTTCACAGCATTCTGTCTGATGCTGATTTTTGGGGTTGGATTGATTGGCCCTGGGATTTGTTTATTCCTGAGTGTAGCTGTGTCCTCCCTGCTCCCCACCGTGTTCCCATCAGCCCTCAGACCTGGAACCGGTTCCACAGCCAGGGAGACGGGCTCAATTCACTCCCATTTGTCTGACGATTACTCCCACAATCTCCTGCCGTTCAGGAAGAATAGCACAGTCCTGTCCTGCCCTTCCTGTTTCCATCCCAGACACCGATCAGGAAACGATGGGGAAAGGAGAGCCCCACAATCACAGGCTTCCTGTTCACTGCTTCGGGAAATTTCCACATCAGGTTTAATTGTTCATCTTCCTAACCCCATGGTCAGAGTTTCAATAAAATATCCCAGACCACACTGCACAGTGTCAGCTGCTACAGGGCCCAGAGAGAGTGAGTGCCTGTGGGGGAGAGAGAGAGAGAGAGAGAGAGAGAGAGAGAGAGAACGAAAGGAAAAGGGGACAGCAGGCACTGAACTGGGTAGGAATAACAGGAAGCAGGTAGAGGGGTGGGCAGGGAACAGGATACAAGGGGGGAATGGGCAGGGAGGAGTATTCAGGGGGAATGGGCAGGGGTGAGTATACAGGGGGAATGGGCAGGGGGCAGTATACGGGGGGAATGGGTGGGGGGGATATACAGGGGAATGGGCAGAGGGGAGTATACAGGGGGAATGGGCAGGGGGGAGTATACAGGGGGGAATGGGCAGGGGTGAGTATACAGGGGGAATGGGCAGGGGAGAGTATACAGGGGGGAATGGTCAGGGGGGAGTATAGAGGGGGAATGGGTGGGGGGGATATACAGGGGAATGGGCAGAGGGGAGTATACAGGGGAATGGGCAGGGGGAGTATAGAGGGGGGAATGGTCAGGGGGGAGTATAGAGGGGGAATGGGCAGGGTGGGAATATACAGGGGGAATGGGCAGGGGAGAGTAGACAGGGGGGAATGGTCAGGGGGGAGTATACAGGGGGAATGGGCAGGGGGGATTATACAGGGGGAATGGGCAGGGGGGAGTATAGAGGGGGAATGGGCAGGGTGGGAATATACAGGGGGAATGGGCAGGGGAGAGTAGACAGGGGGGAATGGGCAGGGGGGATTATACAGGGGGAATGGGCAGGGGGGGAGTATATGGGGGGAATGGGCAGGGGGGAGTATACGGGGGGAATGGGTGGGGGGGATATACAGGGGAATGGGCAGAGGGGAGTATACAGGGGGAATGGGCAGGGGGGAGTATACAGGGGGGAATGGTCAGGGGGGAGTATACAGGGGAATGGGCAGGGGGGAGTATACAGGGGGGAATGGGCAGGGTGGGAATATACAGGGGGAATGGGCAGGGGAGAGTATACAGGGGGAATGGGCAGGGGAGAGTATACAGGGGGGAATGGGTGGGAGGAGTATACAGGGGGAATAGGCAGGGGGGAGTATACGGGGGGACTGGGCAGGGCGTAGTGTACAGGGGGAATATGCTGGGGGAGTATACAGGGGGGAATGGACAGGGGGGACTATACGGGGGGAATGGGCAGGGGGGAGTATACAGGGGGGAATGGACAGGGGGGGAGTATACGGGGCAAATGGGCAGCAGGTAGAGGAGACTAGAGAGAAGTTGTTGGGAGTAGTCAGTGGGCAGTGGGTGAGAAGATTGAAGGCAGTGACTGTTTGATTGTAAAAATGACACAGAGACGGAGGGACAGACAGACACAGGTGATATCCGTAGGGATGTGTTGTGTGAGGGACCCCCCGAATTTCCTGGCTGAGAACTCTGTTTTAAATGAAACAGCAAAGATCGCGATGGGAATTGACTGGGTGGATATGGAGAGTTGACTGGGTGGATATGGGGTATTGACTGGGTGGATATGGAGAATTGACTGGGTGGATATGGGGTATTGACTGGGTGGATATGGGGTGTTGACTGGGTGGATATGGGGTGTTGACTGGGTGGATATGGAGAGTTGACTGGGTGGATATGGGGAGTTGACTGGGTGGATATGGGGAGTTGACTGGGTGGATATGGGGAGTTGACTGGGTGGATATGGAGAGTTGACTGGGTGGATATGGGGAGTTGACTGGGTGGATATGGGGTGTTGACTGGGTGGATATGGGGTGTTGACTGGGTGGATATGGGGTGTTGACTGGGTGGATATGGAGAGTTGACTGGGTGGATATGGGAATTGACTGGGTGGATATAGAACATAGAACATAGAAGAATACAGCGCAGTACAGGCCCTTCGGCCCTCGATGTTGCGCCGATCCAAGCCCACCTAACCTACACTAAGCCACTATCCTCCATATACCTATCCAATGCCCGCTTAAATACCCATAAAGAGGGAGAGTCCACTACTGCTACTGGCAGGGCATTCCATGAACTTACGACTCGCTGAATGAAGAACCTACCCCTAACATCAGTCCTATATCTACCCTCCCTTAATTTAAAGCTATGCCCCCTTGTAATAGCTGACTCCATACGTGGAAAAAGGTTCTCACTGTCAACCCTATCTAACCCCCTAATCATCTTGTACACCTCTATCAAATCACCCCTAAACCTTCTTTTCTCCAATGAAAACAACCCCAAGTGCCTCAGCCTTTCCTCATAGGATTTTCCTACCATACCAGGCAACATCCTGGTAAACTTCCTCTGCACCCGTTCCAGTGCCTCCACATCCTTCCTATAGTATGGCGACCAAAACTGCACACAATATTCCAGATGCGGCCGCACCAGAGTCTTATACAACTGCAGCATGACCTCAGGACTCCGGAACTCAATTCCTCTACCAATAAAAGCCAGTACGCCATATGCCTTCTTCACTGCACTATTTACCTGGGTGGCAACTTTCAGAGATCTGTGTACATGGACACCAAGATCCATCTGCTCTTCCACACTACCAAGTAGTCTACCATTAGCCCAGTAATCCATCTTTTTATTACTCTTACTAAAGTGAATCACTTCACACTTAGCTACATTGAACTCCATTTGCCACCTTTCTGCCCAGCTCTGCAGCTTCTCTATATCCCGCTGTAACCTGCCATATCCTTCCTCACTGTCTACAACTCCTCCGACTTTCGTATCATCCGCAAACTTGCTCACCCAACCTTCTAACCCTTCCTCCAGGTCATTTATAAAAATGACAAACAGCAATGGTCCCAAAACAGATCCTTGCGGAACACCGCTAGTGACGGCACTCCAAGATGAACCTTTGCCATCAACTACTACCCTCTGTCTTCTTCCAGAGAGCCAATTCCTAATCCAAACCTCCAACTCACCCTCAATGCCATATCTCTGTATTTTCTGCAGTAGCCTACCATGGGGGACCTTATCAAACGCCTTACTAAAATCCATATATACCACATCTACCGCTTTCCCCTCATCTACCTCCTTCGTCACCTTCTCAAAGAATTCAATAAGGTTTGTGAGGCACGACCTGCCCTTCACAAAACCATGCTGACTATCCTTGATCACATCATTCTTATCCAGATGTGCATAAATCCTATCCCTTACAATTCTCTCTAAGACTTTGCCCACAACAGAAGTGAGACTCACTGGCCTATAGTTACTAGGATTATCCCTACTCCCCTTCTTGAACAAGGGAACCACGTTTGCTAGCCTCCAGTCCTCTGGCACTACTCCTGTCGACAAAGAGGACACAAAAATCAAGGCCAATGGCTCTGCAATCTCCTCCCTTGCTTCCCAGAGAATCCTAGGATAAATGCCATCAGGCCCAGGGGACTTATCTATTTTCACCCTTGCCAGAATTTCCAACATCTCTTCTCTACATATCTCAAAGCCATCCATTCTACTTATTCGTGCCTCAGTATTCATATCGACAACAATGTCCTGTTCCTGAGTGAATACTGACGAAAAGTATTCATTCAGCGCCTCCCCAATCTCTTCAGCCTCCACACGCAACTTCCCATTACTATCCTTGATTGGACCTATTCCTTCCCTAGTCATTCTTTTATTCCTAACATACCTATAGAAAGCCTTCGGGTTTTCCCTAATCCTACCAACTAAGGACCTTTCATGTCCCCTCCTTGCTGCTCTTAGCTCTCTCTTCAGGTCCTTCCGGGCTACCTTATAACTCAATTGCCCCTATTGAACCTTCACGCCTCATCTTTACAAAGGCCGCCCTCTTCCATTTAACAAGGGATTCCAACTCCTTATTAAACCACGGCTCCCTCACACGACCCTTTCCTCCCTGCCTGATAGGTACGTACTTATCAAGGACACTCAATAGTTGCTCCTTGAACAAGTTCCACATATCAATTACGCTCTTGCCTTGGAATCTACTTTTCCAATCCACACATCCTAAGTCATGCCTCAATGCATCATAATTTCCCTGCCCCCAGCTATAACTCTTGCCCTGGAGTACACACTTATCCCTCTCCATCACTAGAGTAAAAATCACCGAATTGTGGTCACTGTCCCCAAAGTGCTCACCTACCTCTAGTTCTAATACCTGGCCTGGTTCGTTACCCAGAACCAAATCCAGTATGGCCTCACCTCTTGTTGGCTTATCTACATATTGTGTCAGGAAACTCTCCTGCACACATTGCACAAACACTGACCCATCTAACGAACTTGAGCTATAGCTTTCCCAATCAATATCAGGAAAGTTAAAGTCTCCCATAACAATCACCCTATTACTGTCACTCTTCTCCTGAATCATCTTCGCAATCCTTTCATCAACGATTCTAGGACTATTAGGAGGCCTGTAAAAGACTCCTAACAGGGTGACCTCACCTCTCCTATTCCTAACCTCAACCCAAACTACCTCAGATGGCAAATCTTCGTCCATCTTCCTTTCCACCTTCCATATCCACCCAGTCAACTCCCCATATCCACCCAGTCAACTATGGGGAATTGACTGGGTGGATATGGGGAATTGACTGGGTGGATATGGGGAGTTGACTCGGTGGATATGGGAATTGACTGGGTGGATATGGGGAGTTGACTGGGTGGATATGGGGAGTTGACTGGGTGGATATGGAGAGTTGACTGGGTGGATATGGGGAGTTGACTGTGTGATTATGGGGAGTTGACTGGGTGGATATGGGGAGTTGACTCGGTGGATATGGGAATTGACTGGGTGGATATGGGGAGTTGACTGGGTGGATATGGGGAGTTGACTGGGTGGATATGGAGAGTTGACTGGGTGGATATGGAGAGTTGACTGGGTGGATATGGGGATTTGATTGGGTGGATATGGAGAATTGACTCGGTAGATATGTGGAGTTGACTGGGTGGACATGGGGAGATGACTGGGTGGATATGGGGAGTTGACTGGGTGGATGTGGAGAGTTGACTGGGTGGACATGGGGAGTTGACTGGGTGGATGTGGGGAGTTGACTGGGTGGATGTGGAGAGTTGACTGGGTGGATGTGGAGAGTTGACTGGGTGGATATGGGGAGTTGACTGGGTGGATATGGGGAGTTGACTGGGTGGATTTGGGGAGTTGACTGGGTGGATATGGAGAGTTGACTGGGTGGATATGGGGAGTTGACTGGGTGGATATGGGGAGTTGACTGGGTGGATGTGGAGAGTTGACTGGGTGGATATGGGGAGTTGACTGGGTGGATATGGGGAGTTGACTGGGTGGATATGGAGAGTTGACTGGGTGGATTTGGGGTGTTGACTCGGTGGTTATGGAGAGTTGACTGGATGGATATGGGCAGTTGACTGGGTGGATTTGGGGTGTTGACTCGGTGGTTATGGAGAGTTGACTGGATGGATATGGGCAGTTGACAGGGTGGACATGGGGAGTTGACTGGGTGGATGTGGAGAGTTGACTGGGTGGATATGGAGAGTTGACTGGGTGGATATGGAGAGTTGACTGGGTGGATATGGGGAGTTGACTGGGTGGTTATGGAGAGTTGACTGGGTGGATGTGGAGAGTTGACTGGGTGGATATGGGGAGTTGACTGGGTGGATATGGAGAGTTGACTGGGTGGATATGGAGAGTTGACTGGGTGGATATGGGGAGTTGACTGGGTGGATATGGGGAGTTGACTGGGTGAATATGGGGAGGATGGTTCCTGTTGTGGGAGAATCTCAAACCAGGAGTCATTGTTTAAAATAAGGGAGTGGGCATTGAAGGCAGAGATGAGGAAGCATTTTGTTTCTCAGGGTGTTGTGAGTCTTTGGAACTCCTTTTGTCAAAAGGCAGTGGCTGAAGAATCATTAATTTTTGAAAGACAGTGGAAGGGGGATTTTTAATGACCTGGGTGGGGGGGCGGTGAACGATTATTGGGGAATATGTTGGAATATCGAATTGATTTAAATTCAGCCACAATCATATTGAATGAAGGAGTAGGTTCGGAGGGTTGAATGGCCTACTCCTGTTCCTTGTTTATATGTTCATAACATCCAGGTTCCTGAGGATGTCTAGACAGGGGTAATTGCCACATGCTGCTTTAACTGACCACACTCTCTGAGAGGTGTCTCAGCCAGACACTTACAGGTACAACAGACAGTGCAGGATTTCCCTTTCACAGTGTTGATAGTGCTGTAGGCCATGGCAGCTTTGTCCCTGAAAGGACAGCACCTTCTGTTTCTGACAGTGTTTACTGTGCTTTGCCTTCAAAGAGAGCTGTATCTGAGGAACATTGCATTGTCTTTCAGCTCAAAGCCCAGCCAGCAATCTACCAGCTGCTGTTCCTGTGGGGGTAAGTGATGGATCAAGATGTGAATATCAGCAACAGGTTAAACTCCAGGAATGATACTATTCATTTATTGTTCAAGAATCAGTGACATTATAGTCACAGCAATGGCAGTAAACAATGAATAACTGCTTGATAGTTGCAGATAGCTAGGAATATAAAGGTACAGTTCAAGAAACCATTGACTTAAAGTCAAAATGAACATGGAGATATGTTAATATTATGATAATATATATGTTAATATTATGGTCATTATGCTAATAACTCACAAACAGATTATTCATATGTATTCTGTGATAGTAGTAATTCACTAATTCTCACTTCATTAAATAAAGTGGTTTTTGAGAAGATATGTAGCTCAGGTTGAGGTTCAGGTTGTGAGTTTGTTCACTGAGCTGGTAGGTTTGTTCTCAGACGTTTCGTCACCATGCTAGGTACCATCATCAGTGAGCCTCTGTTAAAGCACAAATGTTCTGCCCCACTTCCTATTTATGTGTGTTGGTCTGTTACGGTGGGTGATATCGTTTCAGTTCTTTTCCTCAGAGGTTGGTAAATGAGGTCCTTGTTCATTGATGGAGTTCCAGTTTGAATGCCAGGTCTCTCGGCCAAGACACATAAATAGCAAGGGGACAGAACACCAGCGCTTCACCGGAGGCTCACTGATGCTGTTACCTAGCATGGTGACGAACCGTCTGAGAACAAACCTTCCAGCTCAGCAAGCAAACTTACAATCCATGTATTTCCATCATAATGACAGGATTCGATTACTGACAATGCTACTCACAATAATAACTGTTTGAAAACAGCTTACTGTAGCATGGTGTCTCAGTGGTTAGCACTGCAGCCTCACAGCGCCAGGGACCCAGGTTCGATTCCAGCCTCGGGTGACTGCCTGTGTGGAGTTTGCACATTCTCCCCATGTCTGCGTGGGTTTCCTCCGGGTGCTCCGGTTTCCTCCCACAGTCCAAAGATGTGCAGGTTAGAGTGGGTTAGGTATGGTAATTAGGGGATAGGTTAGCGCAGACTTGGTGGACAGAACGGCCTCTTTCCACACTGTAAGGATTCTATGAAAATGAAGCTCTGTACATATCTCACATCAAATGTCCTCGTGCCACTGAAGATCTGATGTCTGTGTGATGTTGCAGGAGGGTGATGGGCAGGTGCATTACGCTGAACTCCAACTCCGACAGGTCACCCAGCGCCCACCCAGGATACAGACAGTGACTGATCCAGACTCCGAGTACGCGGCTGTCAAACACACATAGTCTCCTGGATGTATCCATCACTACTGCTGCAGGCAACCGACTCTCTGGATCCTATGATGTGGAGGAGGTGGGGTGGACAAAGTGAAAAATCACCCAACACCAGGTTAGAGTCCAACAGGTTTAATTGGAAGCACTAGCTTTCGGAGCACCACTCCTTCATCAGGTGATTGTGGAGAATAAGATTGTAAGACATAGAATTTATAGTTTACAGTGTGCCGTAACTGAAATTATATATTAAAAAAGACCTGGATTGTTTGTTAAGTCTCTCATCTTTTAGAATGACCATGTTGGTTTCAGTTCTTTCATGTGTAAATCACAAAACATTGAAAAGTTACATTCTCAAGTGAACTTTAATAATTGGTGTCATGTCGGCCCAGGTAATATATTGAAGGTGTGAGCTTCCCTGTGTGAGACTGTCTGTGCCACAATGGTCAGACTGATTCTCATCTAAAAAAAACGGATTTACAGAATCTTACATGGATTCATGCAGCTTTTGAGCAAAGGAAAATATAATTCTGCAAATACAAATACACCCCACAAACTTATATATGTGTGTGTCTGTGTGTGTGGTGTATGTGGAGGGAGCAGGGGGGTGGCAGGGGTAATGAGTGTCTGTGAGTGAGTGTGTGTATGTGTAGGAGTGTGTGTGTGTAAAGGGGTTTAAGTCTGTGAGAGGGTGCATGCGTGAATGTGGGAGTGTCTGTGTGAGCTAATAAGAGAGGGTCTGTGTGAGTGTATGGGTCTGTAGGAGAGTCTGTGTTTGTGTGTGTGTGTCTGTATGTGTGTGTGTGTATGTGTGTGAGTGTGTGTCTGTGTGTGTGAGTATGTGTCTGTGTGTGTGTGTGTGAGTATGTGTCTGTGTGTGTATGTGTGTAAGTGTGTGTGAGTATGTGTCTGTGTGTGTGTGTGTGTGTATGTGTGTGTGTGAGTATGTGTCTGTGTGTGTGTGTGTGTGTCTGTGTGTAGTGTAATGGGGGTCACCTGTAGTGTGATATTGAAGATCTATGACCCCTCAAGAGGGGCGTCTTGGTTTGAGATCAGTCAAAATAATCAACGGATATGGTCTGTTCAAAAAGCAATGGTCATTAGTTTATTGAATTAAGGAACCTTGACACAATTCTATCCAGCAACACCAAGGTTAAAGCTTCCGTGTTCCATGGTGAAGTTACACAATCACGTTTGAAAATTGCACATTATATGTTTTTTAAGAGATAGCACAGCCTTAATTACAAGGTATTCCTTGGAAAAGAAATCTTATTTCCGCAAATTGTCATGCCATGTATCAGTTCAAGGTTAGTTCGAATGGTTAATTAATGTGTCAGTATTCATTTTATGAAAACTCTATTGTCCTCTTATCTTTGAATTTCAGCTTAATTCTGCAAAACAGCACAACAGGTTCACAGGGTTCAATCACTATTCTCAGCCATTTTATTGTATTCTTTTACATTTAAAAACTATTTTGTGGTTAATAAAAATCGACATATACTTATTGCCTAAATTCAAATTTTAGATTCTCAATATGAACCCAAGGTCCCAGTTGAGGCCATTCCCCATGGGGACCAACCTTGGTATCAGTTTCTGCTCGGCCACTTCTCGTTGTTCCTGTCCTGAAGTCTGTCTTGGAGGACGGTCACCCGAAGGTCTGAGGTCGAATGTCTCGGCCCGCTGAACTGTTCTCCAACTGTGTCCATTCATCCAAAGGCAGACTTTGGGACAGGCAACAGCAAAATGTGGCCGAGCAGAGGCTGATAGCCAAGGTCGGTCCCTATGGGGAATAGCCTCAACAGGGACCTTGGGTTCATGTCACACTACAGGTCACCCTACTGCACTGTACACACACACAGACACACACACACACACACACACACACACACTCTTACACATACACATACACAGACACACACACATACACAGGCACACACACAGACGCACACATACACACAGACACACACACACACAGACTCTCCTACAGACCCATTCACTCACACAGACACTCCCACACTCACACACGCACCCTCTGACAGACTTCAACCCCTTTACACTCACACTCACTCACACACGTACACACACTCACTGACACACATAAACCCCCCCCATCACACGCACCCACATGCACACGCGCGCGCGCGCACACACACACACACATATAAGTTTGTGGGGTGTATTTGTACTTGCAGAATTACATTTTCCTTTGCTCAAAAACTGCATGAATCTATGTAAGATTCTGTAAATCCGTTTTTTAGATGAGAATCAGTCTGACCATTGTGGCACAGATAGCCTCACACAGGGAAGCTCACACCTTCAATACATTATCTGGGCCAACATGACACCAATTGTTAAAGTTCACTTGAGAATGTAACTTTTCAATGTTCTGTGATTTACACATGAAAGAACTGAAACCAACAACGATGAGAGACTTAACAAACAATCCAGGTCTTTTTCAATTAATAATTTCAGTTCCAACACACTGTAAACTTTTGCGATAAATTCTGTGTCTTATAATCTTATTCTCCACAACCAGCTGATGAAGGAGCAGTGCTCCGAAAGCAAGTGCTTCCAACTAAACCTGTTGATTTATTACCTGGGGTTGTGGGATTTTTAACTCTGAAACCTCACCTCCCAAATTACAAAGCAACATCACACCCAGCCTCTATAAAACCTGAGGTTTCTGAGCACTCAGACCCTCCCAGACCCTGAGACTACTGGGCACACTGACCGTCCCAGACCCTGAGTTTATGGGCACTCTGACCCTCCCAGACCCTGAGATTACTGGGCACTCTGACCCTCCCAGACCCTGAGATTACTGGGTACTCTGACCCTACCTGACCCTAAAATTACTGGGCACTCAGACCCTCCCTGACCCTGAGATTACTGGGCACTCTGACCCTCCCAGACCCTGAGATTACTGGGCACTCAGACCCTCCCTGACCCTGAGATTACTGGGCAGTCTGACCCTCCCAGACCCTGAGATTACTGGGCACTCTGACCCTCCCAGACCCTGAGATTACTGGGCACTCTGACCCTCCCAGACCCTGAGATTACTGGGCACTCAAACCATCCCAGACCCTGAGATTACTGGGCACTCTGACCCTCCCTGACCCTGAGATTACTGGGCACTCAGACCATCCCAGACCCTGAGATTACTGGGCACTCAGACCATCCCTGACCCTGAGATTACTGGGCACTCAGACCATCCCTGACCCTGAGATTACTGGGCACTCTGACCCTCCTAGACCCTGAGATTACTGGGCACTCTGACCCTCCCAGACCCTGAGATTACTGGGCACTCTGACCCTCCCAGACCCTGAGATTACTGGGCACTCAGACCCTTCCAGACCCTGGGATTACTGGGCACTCAGACCCTTCCAGACCCTGGGATTACTGGGCACTCAGACCCTCCCAGACCCTGAGATTACTGGGCACTCTGACCCTCCCAGACCCTGAGATTACTGGGCACTCTGACCCTCCCAGACCCTGGGATTACTGGGCACTCTGACCCTCCCAGACCCTGAGATTACTGGGCACTCTGACCCTCCCAGACCCTGAGATTACTGGGCACTCTGACCATCCCAGACCCTGAGATTACTGGGCACTCTGACCCTCTCAGACCCTGGGATTACTGGGCACTCAGACCCTCCCAGACCTTGAAATTACTGGGCACTCTGACCCTCCCAGATCCTGAGATTACTGGGCACTCTGACCCTCCCAGACCCTGGGATTACTGGGCACTCTGACCCTCCCAGACCCTGAGATTACTGGGCACTCTGACCCTCCCAGACCCTGAGATTACTGGGCACTCTGACCATCCCAGACCCTGAGATTACTGGGCACTCTGACCCTCCCAGACCCTGAGATTATTGGATTGTCCGATAGAGAGAGATTGTGGAGACTGTGTCATTATTCTCTTGTGTTTGATAAAATGAGGAGATCTCCATGAAACCTTCACGTTCTCACAGGGATTGATGGGGCAGGTGTGGATCTAATGTTACTCCCGTTGGGATCTCCAACCAGGGAGCTCAGTCCCAGGATTCCGGGACAGCTCTTTTCAATTTGAGATGCGGAGGAATTTCTTCATCCAGGGTGGAGGGAGATGAATCCTTAGAATTCTGTTTCCCAGAGGCTGTGGAAGCTCAATCTTTGAGGACATTTTCCAACCAATTGACAGGATGTGGGCATCACTGGTAATGCCAGCATTTATTGGCCATTGAGCAGTTAGGAGGTAATTACAAGCGTGTAGGCCTGGGGTTACATGTAAACTGCACGGGGATAGGATGACAGCTCCTTTCCCAAAGGGGCTGAGGGAACCAGCTGGGTTATTATCACAATGGTTCCAGCCAGACTCCCCCTCAATTCCTGGTCGGACTGAAATCGCTCCAGGTTCGGAGTGGAGTTCAATCTCACGTTTCTCTGATGGAATACTAGCCCACTGACTTCTCCATTAGGCTGTTGCCTTCCCACAGATCAATCTTGTAAACAGTTGCAGTGCCAGCACCAATCCCACTGGTCACCAACCTGAAAAAGAAGCCTTCATTCCTACTCTGTGTTTCCTGACCACTATCTAGTCACGCTGCGCTTTTCCAGCAACACATTTTCAGCTCTGATCTCCAGCATCTGCAGTCCTCACTTTCTCCTCCCACTGTCTAGTCACACCAATATTCTCCCACCAACACCTTCTGAAAGTCCAATACATTGTCTGGTTCCATTGTGAACCACTAACAGTCTCCATTAACAGTGATTCACCCTCCCAGCCTGATCGTTATTCACTCCTTTGTCTGTCCAACTGCTCTTCACTCCCTTTGGGATCTGTCCCCATTCATCATTTACTCCCCCCCCCCCCCCCTCCACACTGCCCTATCTTCTGCACATAAACTGATATTTTCTAAGCTACCATCACTTCTGAGGAAGGGTCACCAGACCTGAAACATTAACTGATTTCTCTTCAAAAATGTTGCCAGCAATTTCTGTTTTTGTTATCTCGAACACATTTCCTTTTATGAAGCCACTCTGAGTCTGTGTGGTTAGATTATGATTTTCAGAATGTTCTGCTGTTACTTCCTTAATAACTGAAGCCAAGACGTTCCTGACAAAGACTGTGAGGCTGATTGGCTCATTGTGACTCGCTTTTTATCTCCCTCCCATTTTGTATCGGGCTGTCCCATTGGCTGTTTTCCTGTTCAAGGATTATTTCAAACTGATACCCAATGGACCCACTGTCTCTCTGCAGATCCCTGTTTAGGATGAAGTCAGGGCCTGGGGCACTCTCTACCTTTCTCCCCATTAGTTTGTCTCATGGTGATGGTAGTTAATTCCTCCCTCCCCCGACCCCCCCCCCCCCCATATTCTTTCATCTCAATGGGATGTTTAAAGTGTCCATCACCATGAAGATGATGCAAAACTTCTGTTTAACTCCTCTCCCATTTCCTTTTTCCCCAAATCCATTTCCCTAGATTCATTTTCTAAGGGGCCTGTGTGAACTTTGACCTCTCTCTTCCTTTTATATACATTTGAAGAAGCTCATCCCTGACCACTGACCCTGTTTGAGGTTGTTAATCTGAGGGGTGTGGCTGCTTTCTGAAGCAATTCACTCTCATGTAAATCTCCCCCCTCCCTGATGATCTGGGCTCATCAAACTGTGAGCCAGAGTTCCTCAAACAGCCAACACCAACAATCAGTGTGCTCCTTATGAACCACAAGAAGGTCCTCCAGCTCCCACCTCATGCAGTTCCAATCCCACACCGAGCTCTGCCTCTCTGTGTTCATGTCTTTGTTCTGAATTTGTTTCATTTTAAGCATTTCCTTCTGTTTATTTTTAGTTTGTAATTGGTCAATAGTTCCGCTATTTACTCTCGATCTGAAAGTAACTGATAATACAGAGTGAAATTGTGACGGGTTTTCCTGCTGATGCTGATGTTGTGGGATTTGGAACTATCTCATTAAAGCTAACCACTGAATAACTTCCAACGGGCTCACAGTGTTCCGTGAATTCAGGGTTTTGGGAATAATTGGATCGTCTGGAGTGATTGAGGATGGGAATGAGGAATCTGTGTTGATGAAAGCATTTGTGGAGAAAGCTATTCCCAGATCCCAATCACCTGACCCAATGAGATTCGGGAATAAAACCCCGGGGGGGGGGGGGGGGGGGGGAAGAGTTGAGGAGGGGGGGGTGGAGTGGAAGCGTCCTTATTCATGTTGTGAGTGAAGCTCCGAATGGATCGGATTGGCACCTCAACAAGGAAGGGGTCGGTGGGGAGGAGGAACGTGGGTGGGTGGTATTGGGGGGGTGGAGGGGTGAGGGGCTAGGCTTGGTGGGGGATGGAGGGATTGTTGGTGGCAGGCTCCAAGCCTTCATTCACCTCCATTCAGTGAAAGGCAGCTCCTGGGGAGGGGGGCTCTGTGACCGAGTCAGTCTGACTGGGAAGGTCAAGGCAGATTCCCCCCATAGCCACCCGTCCCCCATCCTGCCCTCAGGATTTCTCACGGAGTTGGGTCACTCCCCATCACCTGGGGCAGAAGGAGCGATTCTCAAGGGACAGACATCCAGCCGGAAACCCCCTTCCTTTTGAAAGTTGGGTTCAAACCCTGGCCTTGATCTGCAAACCCAAGGTGGACATTTACAAATCTTCACGGAGAGATAGGGAGAAGGGAAAAGGGATCGAGTGGGAGGGATTATGATGGAGAGGGAAGGAATGGGAGAGACAGGGAGGGAAAGGAGGAATGGGATAGAGAGAGGGGAAATGGGATAGAGAGGGAAAGGTGTAGAGGTGGAATGGGATAGACAGAGGGAAAGGGATAGAAAGAGAGGGGAATAGGATAGAGGGGGAGGGAATGGGATAGAGAGAGGGAAAGGGATAGAGGAGGAATGGGGTAAAGAGTGAGGGAATGGGATAGAGAGGGAGGGAATGGGATTGAGGGAAAGGGAATTGATAGAGGGGGAATGGGATATAAAGGAAAGGAAGGGAAAGGGATAGAGAGGGAGGGAATGGGAGAGAAAGAGGGGGAAAGGGATAGTGAGTGAGGGAATTGGACAGAGAGAAGGAGGGAATGGGACAGAGAGGGAGTGAATGGGATAGAGAGGAAGGGAAAGGGTTAGAGAGGGAGGGAAAGGGTTAGAGGGGGCAATGGATGGAGAGTGATGGAATGAGATGGGGGAATGGGATAGAGATGGAGAGAATGGTATAAAGAGGGAAGGAATGGGAGAAAGAGAGAGACAGGGGTGAATGGGACAATGAGTGAGGGAATTGAACAGAGAGAGGGAGGGAATGGGAATGAGAGGATGGGAATGGGATAGAGAGAGGAGGGAATAGGTTCAAGAGTGAGGGAATTGGATAGAGAGTGAGGGAATTGAACAGAGAGAGGGAGGGAATGGGATAGAGAGGGAGGGAATGGGATACAGATGGGGGAATGGGATCGAGAGAGAGGGAATGGGAAAGAGAGAGGAGGGAATAGGTTAGAGAGTGAGAGAATTGGACCGAGAGAGGGGGCAATGCGATAGAGAGTGAGGCAATGGGATGGAGAGGGAAGAATGGGAGAGAGATGGCTGATGGGAAGGGGAAACCATCGAAGTCTGTGCTTGTTGGTAAAAAGCTGAATAGTATTGGTTTGAATTGCAGGAATGGAAAGAATAGCTGTAATTTAGTGGGTAAATTTCTTTGCTGCCATGTTTTGGAAAGCCGACCTGAAAGCACTTAGTTTCAATGCTTTCAGAAAAACAAAATAACCCCCTGAATCTAAAGATGAGTAAAACTGCAAAACTCCTGTTTGATCCGGCTGGGGGGATAACCCGGAGTCTCGACAACGATTGAAGGAGGTTATGCAGTGACGGTGCGGTGTGCTCAGGAACAGCAAGGATGTGATGGTTTACACAGGCCGATGGATCCCAGAGACACTGGGAATCTGAAAGGGATCCTTTCTAACCTGTGGCACAGAGTCTTGTCGCAAACTCAACACCAGGGAACCTGCTGGCATCTACTGGAGAACAAGAGGAACTGTCTGAATATCTGTGGTCTGTATTCCCCCCCCCACTCCCCTGCCCCTTCCTGGGATTATTCTAACAGAGCCAAGCCAGGGCCTTGCATCTTTAACAGCCAACTTTGATTTTAAAATGCTGACCTGTGCTTCCCATCTGTCCAGTCAGACTGTACTGATATCTATTAATACCTGTGGAACGTTACAGGCGATGCAGCACCTGACTGGCATTGTTGATTAGCTCCGTTGGCTGGATAGCTGTTTGGGACAGGGGCTGGCAGATACAGTGTGAGTCCAATCCCTTCTCAACGTGGCCCCCTTAACGCTAGCCCCTCCCCACCCCCAGCCGAGCTATGGTGACCCTCAGAGTAATACCCCAGCTGTTCTCTCCCTCAGTCACTAATCTTAGAATCATAGAATCCCGAGAGTGTGGAAACAGGCCCTTCAGCCCAAAAACAAGTCCACACCGACACTCCAAAGAGTCTCCCACCCAGACCCTTCCCCTAACCTATTACACTACACCTACTATGGTGACTTCACGATGCACCTCAAATCTGACAGACATGAAGTCTTCCCCATCCCTGTCATTACCATCAAATGTAGCCCCTCAGGGTGAATACTAGCCCCTCCTGGGGACAGGGTGAATGTAAGGCCCCCATTCAGCCTGAGTTCAGGGGGCTGCAGGGTTTGACCATCTGCTGTGTGGATAAACAAACTGAGGCCATTCACCAGTGACGCCTTGTGGCTGATAGCCCCACATTCCTGTTACTGTTAGGAGCTCCCTCAGAAAAACCCGATCAATCTCAATCTTGTGGGGCTGAGGGGGGACAGGGGGCCACGGTTTTCACTGTGTAACAAAGTATTTCCTGACTTCACTCCTGAATCACTTTGCTCCAACTTTAAACCTCCCAACACCAACTCCAACATCAGAGGAAGTCATTGCCCCCCCTCTCCCACCCACTGGTCCAATTGTAAACACTACAAGTGGACCGACCCTTTCCCTCAACCTTTAACAATTACAGCAAACCAGGCGTCATCCAGGAACCCTGCCTTAATAACACACCCCCCTCAGGGTCATGTATCTCCTCCAGTGTTACTGAGGTATCCTTGTCGAGGTACTGGGGATAGAGTTAAAACCAGCTTTCTCACACACTCATCATAGCCCCATTCAATTGGACTTTCTCAACCCTGGAGGGGAACATGAGTGAAAGATATTTCCTAACAATGCATTGCACAACCCAGGAAATGCACTTGAGAGTGTTCATCATTGGAGATTGCTATCAAACTGAGAAGTGAAACTCATTACTTTTCAATGGTTTTGAGGCAGAGGGAGATAGATTGCTGACCTTCATGTGGATGTTGGATAATTCAGGGATGTACAGGAATGTGGCTTTGGAAATGGGAATCCAGCAGATTGCTGTCTTTCTGCAGTCAGAGTGCAGCTGGTCTCTTGCTGTGGGTCTCACTCAAGTTGCTTGGAGATCTTGTCTGAAGCAGGTGGTATCACCTCAGGATCAGGGGGGGATCCCAGGCTTCGCTTCAGCTCAGACCTCAATGACCAACTCACAGCCATCATTACCCTTGGGATTGATAGAGCTGGAGGACATTTACCGGGTTCCCCTGGCTCAGTTACAAAGGGGTATACAACTCACGGGGGTATTTATTCAGGTTTACCCTTCTCATTAGGGTATTGGAACAGGAAGGAGATATCTGATGTACAGCAACGGAAACCAGGAAGAGTATCCCTATGGGAAAAGATTTGCTAACCCAGGATAGGCCCACAAAAGTGATATTGGTCAAACTGTACCAGAACACCCAGAATTCCCGATCAGACAGCACACAGACAAGGGGAATACACTGTAAGCTCCCACGGACAGGACAGAGCACCACAGATATGTCAAAGCCCCAAGGGCAGTTTCACAACTCAGCAATACCAAAGCCACACAAAGAGCAGGTCAGACAGAGAGGCACCAGCAAAGAACATGCTCCAGGAACAGGACAATGAAAGCATCTCACCACTTTACAAGAGACATTAACAGCTACCTGTGGAGAGGAATGGAACCATGATTCTGTCAGGATGTTGCATTGTGTGAAGGAACAGGACATTCATCCGCTAAACCTTTTTCCAATTAGCATCCTTGCAACCAAATTACTCCATTTCCAGAAACGTTGTAGTTTCCCACTTCCTAATCAGTGTCATTGTGCAGCATTACTATAAAACTGGTCTGATCCTCAGCTCTGAGAGGGGAGACTGATCTACCTGGAACACACTGTCAGTTCTGTGTCAGCCTGGTCAGTTTCTCTTCCAGCAATATCACTTGCAATAAACTGTTTGTCAATTTCACTTTGAGCGGGGTTTTGTGATCTCTAACCTATTGGGTAAATTTCTCTGACAGTTTGCCGTTAGTCAGCAGACCCTTCTGTTTTTCTCTCTCAACAGGGTAAGTGAACCTCACCTTTTAAATTTAAACCCCTTGGTACCTGGGGGCTAGCCCTGCCCCGTGGGTCAGACCAGAGAGACACTGGATGATTGGGCAGGGTGGACACAATTCTGATCTGCGGCGAATTGGCTTCACCTACTGGAATTCGGAAATTGAGTAGTGACCCTGGGCCTGGGGAGGTGGGCACTGGACTCCTAAACTGATGTGTTCCTTTTAAGCTGCCATGTCTGGGCCTGAGGAAGTTGGCTGGTGGGAAAGTAAGTGAACTGGCAGCAGGTAATTCGGTCCTAAACAGCGTGGACTGGAAGTCATCACCTGTGCGACATTAATTACCTCAAATTTTACAGCAAACCTGAACTTGGCCCAGGCATAATTGACCTTGAGCCAGAACTGCGGTCACGAACCTGTTCGAGCCAGGAGAAAGGCAGTCGGCTAGAGAAAGTTAGGCACAATACAGGAGAGACTGCTCATCAAATTCTCGCTTTACTCCTGATACACCCACAGCTGGAACAACATTGACTCGGGCCCAGCTGTGTTGTACTGTCCTGTGGTTTCTAAGTGTTTGTTTTGGGTGTGTCTGCTTGTTCTGTCCTTACTAAGTGCTTGGGCTGTGTTTGTTCAGCACTGAAGAGTTTGTTCACTTTGTGGTCAGCGATGACACACATGAGTAACTTTTATTGCCTAGCCTGTCAATCACTCGCTGCCTGTGTTCTGTTAGCTCTCTCTCACTTTGTTTTCATCGAAATCTAAAATACAGCACTTAGAAACCATCCCAAGATGTCCAGGGTGTCAAAGGGGGCACAGCCATCCACTGTCTGCTGGGAGATGCCAGCTGTGGAAGCTGGGCAACCCCAAACACGTGGTGAGAACAGCCCGGGGCCAAAAATGAACAAGAGTAATCTGAAAAGGCATGGTCAATACTTAGACAAGGTAGGAGATGCTCTTGTTACACCTTGGCCACTGGCAGACGCTGTGCTAAAAGACACAGGGACCAGCCATTCCGTTATCCCCTTCACAAGGGAACTTTACACCTGGTCCCATGGGAACTGGCTCCGGCAAAATTGATTACTGAACCACGGCCATTACAGGGGGGCACGGGGATCCCTCATGGGACACTGGTTACATGTTGCAGTATCTGACAAAATGTCAGGACATTGCCAAACACCACCAGCCCCCGAAAGTTAAAGCCCAAAGCACCCGGTGTCTGCAGAAAACAGACAACCCCCTGCCCGCTTCACTGCCCGCTTCACTGCCCGCTTCACTGTCCGCTTCACTGTCCGCTTCACTGCCCGCTGCACTGTCCGCTGCACTGCCCGCTGCACTGTCCGCTTAACTGCCCGCTGCACTGTCCGCTTAACTGCCCGCTGCACTGTCCGCTTAACTGCCCGCTTAACTGCCCGCTTAACTGCCCGCTTCACTGTCCGCTTCACTGTCCGCTTCACTGCCCGCTGCACTGCCCGCTGCACTGCCCGCTGCACTGTCCACTTCACTGTCCACTTCACTGTCCACTTCACTGCCCGCTGCACTGCCCGCTGCACTGTCCACTTCACTGTCCACTTCACTGTCCACTTCACTGTCCACTTCACTGTCCACTTCAGGGAGGTCTGGGTCTATCGACCAGGCATCACCAACACAGACAATCAGAAGTTGGCTGGACAGACCCTCATCAATCCCATGCTCCCGACACATGCCCATGTTTACAAGCGACATAACCTCACCGACAAACAAAGTCCTGGGGGGGACACACAAACCACACGCAATAACATGGATAGGAATGGACTGTTCACCACAACAAGACAGACGGGGGGCATTCCCCCAAATTGTACAACCAGACCCTCCGCAGGGACACAGACAGACTAGTACAGAGACCCACCCCTGGGACAGAGCCAGACTAGTACAGAGACCCACCCCAGGGACACAGACAGACTAGTACAGAGACCCACCCCAGGGACACAGACAGACTAGTACAGAGACCCTCCCCAGGGACACAGCCAGACTAGTACAGTGACCCTCCCCAGGGACACAGCCAGACTAGTACAGAGACCCTCCCCAGGGACACAGACAGACTAGTACAGAGACCCGCCCCAGGGACACAGCCAGACTAGTACAGAGACCCACCCCAGGGACACAGCCAGACTAGTACAGTGATCCACCCCAGGGACACAGCCAGACTAGTACAGAGACCCGCCCCAGGGACACAGACAGACTAGTACAGAGACCCACCCCAGGGACACAGCCAGACTAGTACAGTGATCCACCCCAGGGACACAGCCAGACCAGTACAGAGACCCGCCCCAGGGACACAGACAGACTAGTACAGAGACCCGCCCCAGGGACACAGCCAGACTAGTACAGAGACCCACCCCAGGGACACAGCCAGACTAGTACAGTGATCCACCCCAGGGACACAGCCAGACTAGTACAGAGACCCGCCCCAGGGACACAGACAGACTAGTACAGAGACCCACCCCAGGGACACAGACAGACTAGTACAGAGACCCTCCCCAGGGACACAGACAGACTAGTACAGAGACCCACCCCAGGGACACAGCCAGACTAGTACAGAGACCCACCCCAGGGACAGACAGACTAGTACAGAGACCCTCCCCAGGGACACAGACAGACTAGTACAGAGACCCGCCCCAGGGACACAGACAGACTAGTACAGTGACCCTCCCCAGGGACACAGACAGACTAGTACAGTGACCCTCCCCAGGGACACAGACAGACTAGTACAGAGACCCGCCCCAGGGACACAGACGGACTAGTACAGAGACCCACCCCAGGGACACAGACAGACTAGAACAGAGACCCACCCCAGGGACACAGACAGACTAGTACAGAGACCCTCCCCAGGGACACAGACAGACTAGTACAGTGACCCTCCCCAGGGACACAGACAGACTAGTACAGTGACCCTCCCCAGGGACACAGACAGACTAGTACAGGGACCTACGCGGTGGTTTTAAAGGACTGTGTTGGAAGTCTGACAATCCAGGACACTTGGTTCGATGCTGCCTGGTTACCATGGGAGTAGGGACGGTCAGGCCCCTCCATCACCCCTCACTCCCACATCCATCGACCCCCCACCCCACAGTATCAGCCTGACCGAGCTGCCTACACTATGACTAATCCCGTCCCCCGTGTCCCTGAACCTAACTGGGGCTGATGTGAGAGGGAGGTTCTACAGGCAGCATCTATACCCCTCTCCAGCTCCCCATGGGAAATCCCGATGGTGGGTGTGGGAGTAGGGGGAGGAGGTGCAGCTCTTCTCCTTTCCGATGGATTCCAGGGTCACCCACCCATCTGCGCCTCCCTCTGTGGAGCTTTCCCCGAATTCCAAGACTGCCTGTACTGTAGGGATGTCGGGAATGCCCATGACAGAGCCACTCTCCCAACCCGGGAACTTTAGTATCGGACCCAGCCACTGTCCCTGATGTGTCCATCATTTTTGCTCCCTGCCCCAAGTTACCCTCCTGGGCAGACAGACCTTATACAAACTAAATGCCAGCATTCACTGTTCCCCGGAGGGTCTCACACTGGAGATCCCAGACACCCACTATTCCATGTTGCAGACGGGAATCACTCGCAGCCCGGAACCCCCTAACCAGACAAGCCCCTGCTATGCCTGGTCCTGCCCCATCACCCCCACCCACTCTCTTCTTGACCCCCCTTCTTGCCCTGTAATCAACGGCCCCTTCATCCCCCACTTTATCTGTCCTCCGCTGGGTGGTACTGACAGGCTGTTTTGTCTGTTAGTGTCACTGTACAGCTTCCGGCCCACAGGAACCGGTATCAGCAAATGCTGCCCTCACAGACCCTCCTCTCACCCTCCCCTCCCCACTAGCACTCACTGGCCTGTACTTTGTTGGGAGCACAGGGAGTGGCAGCAGAGGTACAGCTTAACAAGCAACAGGCAGCTCTGTTCTGTAACCACCCGACAGCTGTCCCGCACATCCCTCTTATTGTTAAGAGCCTGTGGGTCCCTAAGGATTGACGCCACATGATGGTATGCCTCAGGGAGCGCCCCCTGCACTTCATGCCCCTCAGTCAAGCCCACACCCCAATCAGTGCCCATCCACCAGGTCCAACCTGGGGACGAGTTCATGGTCAAATCATTAGAAAAAGATTCTCTCTCCCCAAGGAGGAAAGGCCGGGAATTGATCCCAATGACAACCTGGACAGCTGTGAACCTGGAAGGATGGCCCGAATGGCCACATGCCACTCGCTGCAAGAGGGCTCCACAACCAATGACCAGGGACCAAACAGAGGGAGGCACCACTCCGACCACCGAGGATGGATCCAACTGCTCACGACAGCCATCACCATCAGTACCCTCGGCCTGATCTCTCTGACCATCACACAGGGGCTCTATGGGAAACAGGGACAAGGGGCAGCACCTTTCAGAACCCACCGTGACCTACAGGCCAACACCTTCCTCAAAATGGCCCATGGGTCAGCCCAGTGATTGAATCAGACCTGCTGCTGGGTCTGCACTAGGGTCCCTGTCCACTCTCACGGGCTCATTCCCTTCACCTCAACATCTCTGATATGGTGGAGTGTTGGATACACCCAGACAGATTCCCTGATGTTACCACACTGGCCATGCCCAACTCTGGGGACAACAGCCCTGCCCGCTGGGGGTCTGCAGGGTCCTACCTGGATAAATGTAAAGGGTGGTTTTACCCGGCCTCCAACCCCTCCCATGAGCCCCCAGCCCTGACCATTGCTGACATACATGGCCCACCCGCGGGATCCATCTGTTTAAAAAGCACACAGCCATCTGGCTGGGAGACTGGCTGGAGCCGGTGCACTGACTCCCTGCTCCTAACTCCCACAGCACGAAGATTCACTGCAGAAGGCAACCTTTTAAATCTACAGGTCCTCAACAGGACCAGCGAGAACACCACCTTCCTCACCATCTGGACAGGGACCCAGACCCTCCATCTCTGACCCTACAACGCCAACTCTTTTATCTGTGGCCACAAAGCCTACCCCTGGCTGCCGTTATCCAGGACTGGGAGCTGTTATGTAGGGTACGCTGGACCATTCACATATCATTCCCAGTCCCCTCCCTTCCCAAAGCCCATGACCCACAGCAGATGAGCCCTCGCTGCCATTGAAACAGCTCTTTACCTGATGTCACCCCACTCTCCAACCCTGGGGTTACAGGTAGAAGCCCACAAACTCACCGCCAAACCAGTGGAGGGGGCCAACTCCACAGCAGATGCCCTCGCCCAGCTGAATGTGGAGGCTGTTACCATCTGAACTGTGGCTCTGTAGAACAGGATGACCCAGGGTTACCTGCTCACTGTGAAAGGGGTCACATGTGCCCTTATTGGTGCTGACTGCTGCACTGACATTCCTGACCCCAGTGAAAACATCACAGACCTGGCCCAACCTATCCAGCTGGCAGCTTCTATCCTGCACGGTCCGAACTCCCAATAGGACTGGGCACCCTCCTGGCTGGGGTCATGGGCACAGCCCCACACACAGGGACTGATAGCCCTCATTGCTATCACTGCCAGCCTTATAGTGCTAGCCATGGCCCTCCGACTGTGCTGCTCATGCCTCTGTGCAATCCTGTTACCCTCAGGCACTAAGCGAGCACAGATCCACTGGGATAGCCTCTGCTGGGACAGACTCGGACACTGACAACCACCTATCCGATACAGAGCACCCCCCCCCACACACCCCCACCCCCCGACCTGACAATCCCCCTGGCTCTGGCAACATTGCCCCCTTCTTGTCCCTCCCTTAAGCAAAACAAAAAAAGGGGGAATTGTGGGAAAAGATTTGCTAACCCACGATAGGCCCACAAAAGCAATATTTGCCAAACTGCACCAGAACACCCAGAATTCCCAAGCAGCTCATGGCTGGATCAGACAGCACACAGACAAGGGGAATACACTGTAAGCTCCCATGGACATGACAGAGCTCCACAGATATGTCAAAGCCCCAAGGGCAGTTTCACAACTCAGCAATACCAAAGCCGCACAAAGTGCAGGTCAGACAGAGAGGCACCAGCAAATCTGATCTACCTGTAACACACTGTCAGTTCTGTGTCAGCCTGGTCAGTTTCTCTTCCAGCGATATCGCTTGCAATAAACTGTTTGTCAATTTCACTTTGAGTGGGGTTTTGTGATCTCTAACCTATTGGGCAAATTTCTCTGACAATCCCAAATGCAGGAGAGAGGTGAAGGCTGGAGTAAGGAAGTGTTATGAAGATGAGGGTGTACCTTTCAGAGTCCAAAGATAGAACATAGAACATTGCAGTACAGGCCCTTCGGCCCTCGATGTTGTGCCGACCTGTCATTCCAATCTGAAGCCCACTATTCCATGTGCGTCCATATGCTTGTCCAATGACGAGTTAAATGTACTTAAAGGTGGTGAATCTAAACTGTTGCAGGAAAAGCATTCCATACCCTTACTACTCTCTGAGTAAAGAAACTGCCTCTGCCATCTGTCTGATATCTATCATCCCTCAATTTAAAGCTCTGTCCCCTCGTGCTCGCCGTCCCCATACTTGGAAAAAGGCTCTCCCTGTCCACCCTATCTAACCCTCTGATTATCTTATGTGTCTCTATTAAGTCACCTCTCAACCTTCTTCTCTCTAACGAAAACAGCCTCAAGTCTCTCAGCCTTTCCTCATAAGACCATCCCTCCAGACCAGGCAACATCCTAGTAAATCTCCTCTGCACCCTTTCCAAAGCTTCCACCTCCTTCTTATAATGTACACAATACTCCAAGTGCGGCCGCACCAGAGTTTTGTACAGCTGCAGTATGATCTCATGGTTCCGGAACTCGATCCCTCTATTAATAAAAGCTAAAACACTGTATGCCTTCTTAACAACCCCATCAACCTGGGTGGCAGCTTTCAAGGATCTGTGTACCTGGACACCGAGATCTCTCTGCTCATCTACACTACCAAGAATCTTACCATTAGCCCAATACTTTGCATTCCAGTTACTCCGACCAAAGTGAATCACCTCACACTTGTCCACATTAAACTCCGTTTGCCACCTCTCAGCCCAGCTCTTCAGCTTATCTATGTCTCTCTGTAACCTACTACATCCTTCGTCACTATCCACAACTCCACCGACCTTAGTGTCGTCTGCAAATTTACTAACCCACCCTTCTACGCCCTCATCCAGGTCATTTATAAAAATGACGAACAGCAGTGGACCCAACACTGATCCTTGAGGTACACCACTGGTAACTGGACTCCAGGATGAACATTTCCCATCAACCACCACCCTCTGTCTTCTTTCAGCAAGCCAATTACTGAACCAAACTGCTATATCTCCCACAATCCCATTCCTCCACATTTTGTACAATAGCCTACTGTGGGGGAGCCTTATCGAACGCCTTGCTGAAATCCATATACACCACATCAACCAGTTTACTCTCATCTACCTGTATGGTCACCTTCTCAAAGAACTCAATAAGGTTTGTGAGGCACGACCTACCCTTCACAAAACGATGCTGACTATCCCTAATCAAATTATTCTTTTCTAGATGATTATAAATCCTATCTCTTATAACCTTTTCCAACACTTTCCCAACAACTGAAGTAAGGCTCACTGGTCTATAATTACCAGGGTTGTCTCTCCTCCCCTTCTTGAACAGGGGAACCACATTTGCCATCCTCCAGTCTTCTAGCACTATTCCTGTAGACAATGATGATTTAAAGGTCAATGCCAAAGGCTCGGCAATCTCCTCCCTGGCTTCCCAGAGGATCCTAGGATAAATCCCATCCGGCCCAGGGGACTTATCTATTTTCACACTCTGCAGGATTTCTAATACCTTCTCCTTGTGAACCTCAATCACACCTAGTCTAGTAGCCCGAATCTCAGTAATCTCCTCGACAACATTGTCGTTTTTTAGAGTGAATACTGTTGAAAAATATTCATTTAGTACTTCCCCATCTCCTCTGACTCCACACACAACTTCCCTCTACTATCCTTGATTGGCCCTGATCTTACTCTTATCGTTCTTTTATTCCTTAAATACAAATAGAAAGCCTTAGGGTTTACCCTGATCCTATCCACCAACAACGTCTCATGTCTCCTCCTGGCTCTTCTGACCTCTCTCTTTAGGTCTTTCCTGGCTACCTTGTAACCCTCAAGCGCCCTAACTGAGCCTTCACTTCTCATCCTAACATAAGCCTTCTACTTCCTCTTGACCAGAGATTCCACTTCCTTCATAAACCACGGGTCCCGCGCTCTACAGCTTCCTCCCTGCCTGACAGGTCCATACTTACCTAGGACACACAGGAGCTTTTCCTTGAATAAGCTCCACATTTCTAATGTGCCCATCTCCTGCAGTTTCCTTCCTCATCCTATGCTTCCTAAATCTTGCCTAATCGCATCGTAATTGCCTTTCCCCCAGCTGTAACTCTTGCCCAGTGGTATACACCTATCCCTTTCTATCACTAAAGTAAACATAACAGAATTGTGATCGCTATCACCAAAGTGCTCACCTACTTCCAAATCTAACACCTGGCCGGGCTCATTGCCCAGTACCAAATCTAATGTGGCTTCGCCCCCTGTTGGCCTGTCTACATACTGTGTCAGGAAGCCCTCCTGCACACACTGGACAAAAACTGACCCATCTATAGTACTCGTACTATAGTGTTCCCAATCAGGTTAGGTGAACTGCCATGCTAAATTCCCCACAGTGAGTGGTAAATGTAGGGGAGGGGAATGGGTCTGGGAGGGTTACTCTTCAGAGGGTCACTGTGGACTTGTTGGGCCGAAGGGCCTGTTTCCATACTGTGGGGAATCTAATCTAATCGTAATGCGTAGTTACTGGCAGGTACCTTTATCAGAGACAACGAAAGAAATCTCTGCGTTTGTAAACCCCAAATGGGTACAGCAGTTTAAAGTGATGGTGTTTGGAATGAAGAACGTACCCATCACATTCCAAAGCCTCACGATCCAAGTTATGGCTGGGTTAACAAACTGTGCAGTCGGTCTGGACAATGGAATGATCTGGACAGATCACATGGTACAGTTGGCAGAGCTCTTTGAACAACTACGTTCAGACTGGAGGCCTGTGACTAGTGGAGTGCCTCAGGGATTGGTGCGGGGCCCAGAGCTGGTTGTTACCTGTATCAATGATTTGGATGAGAATGTCCAAGGGCTGATTAGTAAGTTTATCGATGACACTAAAATCGGTGGTATTGTGGACAGTGAGGAAGGTTATCAGCAGGACCTTGATCAGCTGGGGAAGTGGGCCAAGAAATGGAGTTTAATATAGATAAGTGTTAGCTCTTGCATTTTGGAAAATCAAATCTAGATATGAATGACATGTTAAATGGTAGGGCCTTCAGGAGTGTCGTGGAACAGAGCAACCTTGGATTTCAGGGACGTGGTTCTTTGAAAGTGGAGTCCCAGGTAGACAGGGCAGTGAAGAAGGATTTTGGCACACTGGCCTTCATCAGTCAGGCAATTGAGTATAGGAGTTGGGAAATTATGTTGCAGTTAGACACGATGTTGGTGAGAATACAGTTGGAGCATTGTGTTTAGTTTTGGTCACCTTGCCATAGGAAGGATGTTATCAAACTGGAAACAGTGCAGAAGAAAATGACAAGAATTTTGCCAGGACTCAAGGATCTGAATAATAAGGAGCGGTTGGACAAGCTCGGACCTTTTGTCTTTAGAGCGTAGGAGACTGAGGGGGGATCTTACAGAAATGTGTAATATCATGAGAGGCTTGGGTAGGATGAATGCACTCAGCCTTTTTCCCAGGGTTGGGGAATCGAGGACTCGAGGGCATCAGTTTAAGGTTAGAGGGGAAAGAATAAAAGGTTATCTGAGGAGCAACTTTTTACACAGAGGGTGGTACGCATATGGAATGAGCTGCCAGCGGAAGTTGTTGAAGCGGGTACATTAATAACATTTAAAAGGCATTTGAACAAATACATGGATAGGAAAGGATATGAAGGAGATGGGCCAAGTGATGGGAAATGGGTTCGTGTGCACAGACATTTTGGTCGGCATGGACTAGTTTGGGCCAAAGGACCAGTCTCTGTGCTTTAGGACTCTATGACTCTCTCTGACTCGATGACAGTTGAACAGAAAAAGGAGTGAATAATGATCAGACTGGGAGGGTGAATCACTGTTAATGGAGACTGTTAGTGGTTCACAATGGGTTGTGTGTAATGGCAGACTATTCAAAGTTTGTGCGAAGATTTGTAGCTCGGGTGCTCGTTGTTGTGGTTCTGTTCGCCGAGCTGGGAATTTGTGTTGCAGACGTTTTGTCCCCTGTCTAGGTGACATCCTCAGTGCTTGGGAGCCTCCTGTGAAGCGCTTCTGTGATCTTTCCTCCAGCATTTATAGTGGCCTGTCTCTGCTGCTTCCGGTTGTCAGTTCCAGCTGTCCGCTGCAGTGGTCGGTATATTGGGTCCAGGTCGATATGCTTATTGATTGAATCTGTGGATGAGTGCCATGCCTCTAGGAATTCCCTGGCTATTCTCTGTTTGGCTTGGCCTATAATGGTAGTGTTGTCCCAGTCAAACTCATTTTGCTTGTCATCTGCGTGTGTGGCTACTAAGGATAGCTGGACGTGTCGTTTCGTGGCTAGTTGGTGTTCATGGATGCAGATCGTTAGCTGTCTTCCTGTTTGTCCGATGTAGTGTTTTGTGCAGTCCTTGCATGGGATTTTGTACACTACATTGGTTTTGCTCATGCTCGGTATCAGGTCCTTTGTCCTGGTGAGTTGTTGTCTGAGAGTGGCTGTTGGTTTGTGTGCTGTTATGAGTCCTAGTGGTCGCAGTAGTCTGGCTGTCAGTTCAGAAATACTCTTGATGTATGGTAGTGTGGCTAGTCCTTTGGGTTGCGGCATGTCCTCGTTCCGTTGTCTTTCCCTTAGGCATCTGTTGATGAAATTGCGAGGGTATCTGTTTTTGGCGAATACCTTGTATAGGTGTTCCTCTTCCTCTTTTTGTAGTTCTGGTGTGCTGCAGTGTGTTGTGGCCCTTTTGAATAGTGTCTTGATGCAACTTCGTTTGTGTGTGTGTTGGGGTGGTTGCTTTCGTAGTTTAGGATTTGGTCTGTGTGTGTGGCTTTCCTGTAAACCTTTGTGGTGAATTCTCCGTTCGGTGTTCTCTGTACCATCACGTCTAGGAGTAGGAGTTGGTTGTCCTTTTCCTCCTCTCTAGTGAATCGGATTCCTGTGAGTGTGGCGTTGATGATCTGGTGTGTGTTCTCTATTTCTGTGTTTTTAATTATTACAAAGGTGTCATTCACGTCTCTGACCCAGAGTTTGGGTTGAAGTTGTGGTAAGACTGTTTGCTCTAACCTTTGCATGACCGCTTCTGCTATGAGTCCAGAGATGGGTGAGCCCATGGGTGTGCCGTTGATTTGTTCGTATATTTGGTTGTTGAATGTGAAGTGTGTTGTGAGGCACAGGTCCAGTAGTTTGATTATACAGTCTTTGTTGATCGGTTCCCGGTCTTCTTGTCTGTTCTGCATGTCCAGCAGGTTGGCTATTGTTTCTCTGGCTAGGGTTTTGTTGATAGAGGTAAAAACAGATTCAAAAACACCAGCAACAGTTCTCCTTCAAGATCCTCCGCTCCACGTTTGCAGCAATGCGCTGGGACCTAACCTCTCTCCAGTCAGCCCTGCCCCAGCTGAGGGCCACACTCTCTCAGAATTACAAAGGACCCACTCTGTACTACATCCTCAGGAGAATTCATACTCTCAACAAACAGTATTTCAATTCCATCTCAAACATCAAAAACTGTAAGTACAACAAACTTTTATCTACCCACCTCCATAACCAGCGCTCCTCAAACATTCCAGAAGATTCCCCTGGCCTCAGAACCTATTCCACCATTAGCCATGCAGCTGATACAGCTGCCACCCCCACACTGATTGATGATGTCACTTCCACCCCCATCATGGCCACTCCCACAACCACTTCCACCCCTCACAATTCCTCATGCATCACACGTGACATCACTTCCGCCCCTCACATCATCGCTGATGTCACATGCTCAGTGACCTCCGACACCCCCTACGGCCGTGGTCACCACCTCTTCCACCCCCACCAGCGCCACTCACCTGCATTCTGCTGACATGCCCCCCACAGACCCCACTGTCACTATCCCCACCCCCCAGAACCCCAAAGGGAACATTACCCCTGCTCATGACTCCACCCCCATTCCCCCCACCATCACACTCACTCCAGTTACTGGCTCTGCCCCCACTCCCAGCTCCACACCCACACCAGATCCCAGCTCCCGGCCCTGCCTAGTTTTCACCATCCCCCCAGACCTCCCCCTCACTGAGGACGAACGATCAGTCCTCAGCAAAGGACTCACCTTCATCCCCCTCCGTCCACGCATCAATGAATTTAATACACGCCGTGATGTCGAACAATTCTTCCGTCGCCTCCACCTCCGAGCTTACTTTCACAATCAGGACTCCCGCCCACCTTCCGAGGACCCCTTCACCCACCTCCAACACACTGCATCCACCTGGACACCCCGCGCTGGCCTATTACCTGCCCTCGACCTCTTCATTTCCAACTGCCGCCGGGATATTAACCGCTTCAACCTGTCGTCCCCCCTCCCCCACTCCAACCTCTCACCCTCACAACGCGCAGCCCTCCAATCCCTCTGCTCCAATCCCAACCTCACCATCAAGCCAGCGGATAAAGGGGGTGCAGTGGTAGTCTGGCGCACTGACCTCTACACCGCTGAAACCAAACGTTAACTCAAGGACACCTCTTCCTACTGCCCCCTCGACCATGACCCCACCCCCCATCACCAAACCATCATCTCCCAGACCATACAGAACCTCATCACCTCAGGAGATCTCCCACCCACAGCTTCCAACCTCATAGTCCGGGAACCCCGCACTGCCCGGTTCTACCTCCTTCCCAAGATCCACAAGCCTGACCACCCTGGCCGACCCATTGTCTCAGCATGTTCCTGCCCCACTGAACTCATCTCTACCTACCTCGACACTGTCCTATCCCCCCTAGTCCAGGAACTCCCCACATACGTTCAAGACACCACCCATGCCCTCCACCTCCTCCAAGACTTCCATTTCCCAGGTCACCAACACCTCATCTTCACCATGGATATCCAATCCCTCTACACCTCCATCCGCCATGACCAGGGCCTCCAAGCCCTCCGTTTTTTCCTCTCCAGACGTCCCCAACAGTACCCTTCCACTGACACTCTCATTTGTTTGGCCGAACTGGTCCTCACCCTTAACAATTTCTCCTTTGAATCCTCCCACTTCCTCCAGACCAAAGGGGTAGCCATGGGCACACGTATGGGCCCCAGCTATGCCTGTCTCTTTGTTGGCTACGTAGAGCAGTCGATCTTCCGTAATTACACCAGCACCACTCCCCACCTTTTCCTCCGCTACATTGATGACTGCATTGGCGCCACCTCGTGCTCCCACGAGGAGGTTGAGCAATTCATCAACTTCACCAACACATTCCACCCTGACCTTAAATTTACCTGGACCATCTCTGACACCTCGCTCCCCTTCCTGGACCTCTCCATCTCCATTAATGACGACCGACTTGACACTGACATTTTTTACAAACCCACTGACTCCCATAGCTACCTGGATTACATCTCTTCACACCCTACCTCTTGCAAAAATGCCATCCCGTATTCCCAATACCTCCACCTCCGCCGGATCTTCTCCCAGGAGGACCAGTTCCACCATAGGACACACCAGATGGCCTCCTTCTTTAGAGACCGCAATTTCCCTTCCCACGTGGTTAAAGATGCCCTCCAACGCATCTCGTCCACATCCTGCACCTCCGCCCTCAGACCCCACCCCTCCAACCGTAACAAGGACAGAACGCCCCTGGTGCTCACCTTCCACCCTACAAACCTTCGCATCAACCAAATCATCCACCGACATTTCCGCCACCTCCAAACAGACCCCACCACCAGGGGTATATTTCCCTCCCCACCCCTTTCCGCCTTCCGCAAAGACCGTTCCCTCCGTGACTACCTGGTCAGGTCCACACCCCCCTACGACCCACCCTCCCATCCTGGCACTTTCCCCTGCCACCACAGGAACTGTAAAACCTGTGCCCACACCTTCTCCCTCACCTCTATCCAAGGCCCTAAAGGAGCCTTCCACATCCATCACAGTTTTACCTGCACATCCACTAATATCATTTATTGTATCCGTTGCTCCCGATGCGGTCTCCTCTACATTGGGGAGTCTGGGCGCCTCCTAGCAGAGCGCTTTAGGGAACATCTCCAGGACACCCACCCCCACCTCACCCTCGTTCTAAACTTCCAGCTCATTTACTGTCTCCTTGACTTGTCCGACCTGCCTATCTCCTTTTCCACCTATCCACTCCACCCTCTCCTCCCTGACCTATCACCTTCATCCCCTCCCCCACTCACCCCTTGTACTCTATGCTACTCTCTCCCCACCCCTACCCTCCTCTAGCTTATCTCTCCACGCTTCAGGCTCACTGTCTTTATTCCTGATGAAGGGCTTTTGCCCGAAACATCGCCTTTACTGCTCCTCGGATGCTGCCTGACTCTTCCAGCACCACTAATCCAGAATTTTGTCGATAGAGGTGAACAGTGCCGTTACATCGAATGAGACCATAGTTTCTTCCTCGTCTACGTGTATATTTCTGATGATGTCCAAGAATTCCTGTGTCGATTGTATAGATTGTCTGGATCCACTGATCAGGTGTTTTAGTTTCTGCTGTAGTTCTTTAGCCAGTTTGTGTGATGGTGTCCCTGGTAGTGATACGATGGGTCTGAGTGGGATGTCTGGTTTGTGCACAATAAGCACATTGTCCTGGACCCAATAAACCGGAACTGACGACCGGAAGCGGCAGAGACAAACCACTGTAAATGCTGGAGGAAAGATCACAGAAGCGCTTCACAGGAGGCTCCCAAGCTCTGAGGATGTCACCGAGACAGGGGACGAAACAGCTGCAACACAAATTCCCAGCTCGGTGAACACAACCACAACAATGGCAGACTATGTGATAACAAGGCCTGGGGTGTGGGGTAGGGGGCTGGGACGTGGGGGAGTTCAGGCCCTAAAGTTCCTGAACTCGATATTGAGTGGGGAGGGCTGCAGGGTCTCCGAGTGGATGGTGAGGGACTGTTCTTCCAGATTGTGCTGAGCTTCACTGGAGCACTGCAGCAAGACTGAGACAGAGATGTTGGAGAGGGAATAGGGTGGGGGGGGTTACAGTGACAGGGAACAGGGTGGGGGGGGGGGTTACAGTGACAGGGAACAGGGTGGGGGGGGTTACAGTGACAGGGAACAGGGTGGGGGGGGTTACAGTGATAGGGAACAGGGTGGGGGGGTTACAGTGACAGGGAACAGGGTGGGGGGGGTTACAGTGACAGGGAACAGGGTGGGGGGGGGTTACAGTGACAGGGAACAGGGTGGGGGGGGTTACAGTGACAGGGAACAGGGTGGGGGGGTTACAGTGACAGGGAACAGTGTGGGGGGGGTTACAGTGACAGGGAACAGGGTGGGGGGGTTACAGTGACAGGGAACAGGGTGGGGGGGGTTACAGTGACAGGGAACAGGGTGAGGGGGGGTTACAGTGACAGGGAACAGGGTGAGGGGGGGTTACAGTGACAGGGAACTGGGGGGGGGGGTTACAGTGACAGGGAACAGGGTGGGGGGGGGGTTACAGTGACAGGGAACAGGGTGGGGGGGGTTACAGTAACAGGGAACAGGGTGGGGGGGGGGTTACAGTGACAGGGAACAGGGTGGGGGGGGGTTACAGTGACAGGCAATAGGGTGGGGGGGTTACAGTGACAGGGAACAGGGTGGGGGGGTTACAGTGACGGGGAACAGGGTGGGGGGGGTTACAGTGAAGGGGAACAGGGTGGGGGGGTGTTACAGTGACAAGGAACTGGGTGGGGGGGTGTTACAGTGACGGGGAACAGGGTGGGGGGGTTACAGTGACAGGGAACAGGGTGGGGGGGGTTCAGTGACAGGGAACAGGGTGGGGGGTTACAGTGACAGGGAACAGGGTGGGGGGGTTACAGTGACAGGGAACTGGGTGGTGGGGGTTACAGTGACAGGGAACAGGGTGGGGGGGTTACAGTGACGGGGAACAGGGTGGGGGGGGTTACAGTGACAGGGAACTGGGTGGGGGGGGTTACAGTGACGGGGAACAGGGTGGGGGGGGTTACAGTGACAGGGAACAGGGTGGGGGGCGTTACAGTGACGGGGAACAGGGTGGGGGGGGTTACAGTGACAGGGAACAGGGTGGGGGGGGTTACAGTGACGGGGAACAGGGTGGGGGGGTGACAGTGACAGGGAACAGGGTGGGGGGGGTACAGTGACAGGGAACTGGGTGGGGGGGGTTTACAGCGACGGGGAACAGTGTGGTGGGGGGGTTACAGTGACAGGGAACAGGGTGGTGGGGGGGTTACAGTGACGGGGGACAGGGTGGGGGGGTTACAGTGACAGGGAACAGGGTGGGGGGGGTTACAGTGACGGGGAACAGGGTGGGGGGGTTACAGTGACAGGGAACAGGGTGGGGGGGTTACAGTGACGGGGAACTGGGTGGGGGGGTCACAGTGACAGGGAACAGGGTGGGGGGGGTTACAGTGACGGGGAACAGGGTGGGGGGTTACAGTGACAGGGAACAGGGTGGGGGGGGTTACAGTGACTGGGAACTGGGTGGGGGGGGTTACAGTGACAGGGAACAGGGTGGGGGGGGTTACAGTGACAGGGAACTGGGTGGGGGGGGTTACAGTGACAGGGAACTGGGTGGGGGGGGTTACAGTGACGGGGAACAGGGTGTGGGGGGGTTACAGTGACAGGGAACTGGGTGGGGTGTTACAGTGACAGGGAACAGGGTGGGGAGGGGTTACAGTGACAGGGAACAGGGTGGGGGGGTTACAGTGACGGGGAACTGGGTGGGGGGGGTTACAGTGACAGGGAACTGGGTGGGGGGGTTACAGTGACGGGGAACTGGAAGCTCAGGGTCTGTTTCCTGGGCAGGACGTCGATGTTCTGTGAAGGGGTCACCCAGTCTACACTTTGCTCCCCCCCAGTGTAGGGGAGACCACATTGTGAGCAGCGAGTGCAGTCGACTAGATTGTGGGAAGGGCAGGGAAAGGGCTGCTTCACCTGGAAGGTGTGTTTGGGTCCTTGGATCCCGAGGAGGGAGAGGGAAATGGGCAGGTGGGACACCTTCGGGGGGTGTAGGGGAAGGTGCCTGGGGATGTGGGGGGTTTGGGGAGTGAAGGAGGAGTGGATCAGGGTGTCCCAGAGGGAATGGTCCCTGCAGGGAGGGGAGGGGGATATGTGTCTGGTGGTGACATCTCACTGGAGGTGGTGGAAATGGTAACTGATGATCCTCTGGATGTGGACGCTGCAGGGGATGGGAGGGAAGGACAGGGGGAAATCCTGTCACTGCTGAGGGAGGGAGGAGAGCACACTGACCAAAGCAGACACGAGACTGCTGGGTAAGTAAGGCCTCATATTTGGGTGGTTGCTTCACCCAAAACACTACTCGGATTATGTCTCCCACCCGTCCTCCTCCATGAACCAAGACAAAAGTACAATGTATCGGATCGAGAAGGTGACGAGTTTTTATGTTGTAGTTTTTCAGTGGTCTCATTGGGAATTTCGGAATGTGGGAATGGAGGTGAGGGCAGTATGAATGTTCCTCCTGCAGAACGTGGGAGGTAAAGGTCACAGCGAGTGACCCTGTTGACTGCATCTGCAGGAAGTGCCCCCAACTCCAGCTCCTCAAGAACTGTATTAGGGAACTGGAGCTGGAGCTGGATGAACTTTGGATCGTTCGGGAAGCAGAGGGGGTCATTGAGAGGAGTTACAGGGAGGGGTCACTCCTCAGGTACAAGGAAAAGGCAGATGGGTTACAGTCAGGGGAGGGAAAGGGAACCGGCAGGCAGTGCAGGGATATCCTGTGGCCATTCCCCTCAATAACAAGGGTACCGTTTCAGATACTGTTGGGGGGTTGACTTTCCAGAGGTAAGCCATGGGGTACAGATCTCTGGCACAGAGTCTGTCCCTGTTGCTCAGGAGGAAGGAGGGAGATGAGCAGAGTATTAGTCATTGGGGACTCTGCAGTTGATGGGGATTGGGGGGTTGGAGATAGGACATTCTGTGGGAATGTGGGAGACTCACGGTTGATGTGTTGCCTCCCAGGTGCCAGGGTTCGTGATGTCTCGGATTGTGTTTTTGGGATCCTTGCAGAAGAGGGGGAGAAGCCCCAAGTCATGTTCCACATAGGCACGAATGACATAGTTAGGAAGAGAGATGGGGGTTTCAAGCAGAAATTCAGGGAGCTAGGGTGGAAGTTGTTTTCTCTGGTTTGTTGCCAGTGCCACAGTGCAAGGCGAGGATTAGGGAGAGAGAGGAGTTGAACACATGGCCACAAGGTTGGTGCATGAGGGAGGGGTTCTGATACCTGGATAATTGGGGGCTCATTCTGGGGAAGGTGGGACCTCGACAAACAGGATAGTCTTCACCTGAACCAGAGGGGCACCAATATCCTGGGGAGGGGTGGGGGGGAGGTTTTCTAATGGTCTTCGGGAGGGTTTAAACTAACTCAGCAGGGGGATGGGAACTGAAATTGTAGTTCAAGTGTCCAGGAGGTTGAGAACACTGAGGTCAGAAATATGGTTTCAACATTGCAAGAGTGTACCAGCAAGCAGGAAGTTGGTTTGAAGTGTGTCTACTTCAACACCAGGAGCACCCAGAATAAAGTTGGTGAACTTGCAGCATGGGTTGGTATCTGGGACTTCAATGTTGTGGCCATTTCGGAGACATGGGTAGAACAGGGACAGGAATGGTTATTGCAGGTTAAGGGGTTAGAGGTTTCAGTAAGAACAGGGAAGATGGTAAAAGAGGGGAGGTGTGGCATCCCCTCTTGTGTCCAGGTAACCAGCTACACTAACTGATGGGCCATGTGCGACATTATGTCTTGTTGAGAACACTTGGTGCTGTCAGGTAATTCTGCTAGATTTTAACTTTCTTAAAGGTACAGTACACTCACGTCTTCATAACACCTCCCCCCTTAAGAAAATGTGAACCAGCGCAACGAAAATATGGCTTCGCTTCTTATTTTATTCTTTAAACACATGAACCTAACATCTTCCTTTGTTCTCCAGGTCTCCCATATAACTGTGTATATATAACATTAAATAAATCTAAATCTCAGCTCAACTTTATGAGTTAAATCCACGATAGTTTACTGTGACAACATTCTTACAAACAGCAACATGTATGATTTTTAAATTAAAAGTCTGTAACATAACTCTGGGTTGGTACCTGGAACTTTGATGTTGTGGCCATTTTCAGACGCATGGCTAGAGGAGGGACAGGAATGGTTTTTTGCAGATTCCGGGATTCAGATGTTTCAGCAAGAACAGAGAAGATGGTAAAAGGGGGGAGGAGTGTGGCATTGTTAATCAACGGTAGTATTACAGCAGCTGAGATAATGTTTGAGGACTCATCCACTGAGATAGTTTGGGCTGAAGTTAGAAACAGGAAAGGAGAGGTCACCCTGTTGGGAGTTTTCTATTGGCCTCCGAATTGTTCCAGGGACATTGAGGAAAGGATAGCAAAGACGATTCTCAATGGGAGTGAGAGTAATAGGGTAGTTGTTATGGGGAACTTTAACTTCCCAATATTGACTGGAAGTACTAGAGTTCAGGTAGTTTAGATGGGTCAGTTTTTGATCAATGTGTGAAGGAGGGGGTTCCCTGACACAGTATGTAGACAGGCCAACAAGGGGAGAGTCCACATTGGATTTGGTGCTGGGGAATGAACCTGGTCAGGTATTAGATTTGGAGGCAGGTGAGCACTTTGGTGATAGTGACCACAATTCGGTTATGTTTACAATAGCAATGGGCAGGGATAGGTATATACCGCAGGGAAAGAGGTATAACTGGGGGAAAGGCAATTATGGTTAGCACTGCTGCCTCACAGCTCCAAAGACCCGGGTTCAATTCCCGCCTCAGGCAACTGACTGTGTGGAGTTTACACATTCTCCCTGTGTCTGTGTGGGTTTCCTCCGGGTGCTCCAGTTTCCTCCCACAGTCCAAAGATGTGCAGATTAGGTGAATTGGCTAAGCTAAATTGCCCGTAGTGTTAGGTAAGGGGTAAATGTAGAGGAATGGGCCTGGGTGGGTTGCTGTTCAGAGGGTCAGTGTGGGCTTGTTGGGCCGAAGGGCCTGATGACACACTGCAGGTAATCTAATCTAAAAATCTAATCTATGATGTGATTAGGCAAGATTTCGGATGCATACGCTGGGGAAGGAAACTGCAGGGAATGGGCACACTTGAAATGTGGAGCTTATTCGTGGAACAGCTGTCAGGTAGCTCTGCTAGACCTTTACATTTCGTAAAGGTACAGTACACCTACATCTTCATAACAGCTCCCCGCTGAAGGAAAATGAAGGTGGGTCCTTGATAAGTATATATCAGGCATGGAGGTAGTTGTTGAGAGAGGGAGCCATGGTTTACCAAAGAAGTCTTATGTGAGGATGAGGCGTGAAGGCTCAGTTGTGGAGTTTGAGAGTTATAAGTTCATCAGAAAAGATCTAAAGAGAGGGCTAAGAAGAGCCAAGAAGGGACATGAGAAGTTGTTGGCAGATAGGATCAAGGAGAACCCCAAGGCTTCTATTGGTATATCAGGAATAAAAGAATGACTAGAGTAAGACTAGGGCCAATCAAAGATTGTAGTGGGAAGTTGTGTATGGAATCTGAGGACAAAGGGGTAGACCTTAATGAATAGTATTCACATTGGAAAGGACAATGTTAGTGAGATATAGACTACTAGATTAGATAGGATTGTGGTTGACAAAGAGGAGGTTTTACCAAATTTGGAAGATCTGAAAATAGATAATTCCCCTGGGCTGGATGGAATTTATCCTTGGATTCTCTGGGAAGCCAGGGAGGAGATTGCAGAGCCTTTGGTTTTGATCTTTATGTTGTCATTATCTACAGGAATAGTGCCAGAAGATTGGAGGATAACAAATGTTGTTCCCTTGTTCAAGAAGGGGAGTAGAGACAACCCTGGTAATCATAGACCTGTGAGCCTTACTTCGGCTGGGGGTAAGGTGTTGGATAAGGTTATAAGAGATAGGCTTTATAATCATCTGAAAAGGAATAATTTGATTAGGGATAGTCAGCACGGTTTTGTGAAGGGTAGGTCGTGCCTCACAAACCTGATTGAGTTCTTTGAGAAGGTGATCAAACAGGTGGATGAAGGTAAAACAGTTGATGTGGTGTATATGGATTTCGGTAAGTCCTTTGATAAGGTCCTCCACAGTAGGGCATGAAATAGGGAGTTTCGGGATTGAGGGTGATTTAGCGGCTTGGATCAGTAATTGGCGAAGACAGAGGGTGATGGTTGATGGGAAATGTTCAGTTACTAGTGGGGTACCACAAGGATCTGTTTTGGGGCCACTGCTGTTTGCTATTTTTATAAATGATCTAGATGTGGGCGTAGAAGGATGTGTTCGTAAATTTGTGGATGACACTAAAGTAGGCAGAGTTGTGGATAGTGCTGAAAAATGTTACGGCTTACAGAGGGACATAGATAAAATGCAGAGCTGGGCTGGGAAGTGCAAATGGAGTTTAATGCAGATAAGGGTGAGGTAGTTCACTTCAGAAGAAGTAACAGGAATGCAGAACACTGGGCTAATGGTAAAATCCTTGGCAGTGTAGATGAACAGAGAGATCTTAGTGTCCATGTGCATAAATCCCTGAAAGTTGCCACCCAGGTTGATAGGGTTGTTAAGAAGGTATATGGTGTGTTAGCGTTAATTAGAGGGGGATTGAGTTTTGGAGCCATGAGGTTATGCCTCAGCTGTACGAGACACTGGTAAGGCTACACTTGGAGTATTGCGTACAGTTCTGGTCACTGCATTATAGGAAGGATGTGGAAGCTTTGGAAAGGGTTCAGAGGAGATTTACTATGATGTTGCCTGGTATGGAGGGAAGGTCTTATGAGGAAAGGCTGAGGGAACTGAGGCTGTTTTCATTAGAGAGAAGAAGGTTGAGAGGTGAGTAAATCAAGCCTTCTTCCTCAGATGGTGATGGCTAACACACGGGATCATAGCTCAAATTGAGGGGTGACAGGCTTAGGACAGATATCAGGGGTAGTTTCTTTACTCAGAAAGTCGTGGGGGTCAAACGGCTGGCCTGCAACAGTAGTAAACTCGCCAACGTTCAGGGCATTTAAATGGGCATTGGACATACATATGGATAATAATGGAACCGTGTAGATTAGATGGGTATTCGATTAATTTCACAGGTCGGTGCAACATCGAGGGCCGAAGGATGTGTACTGCGCTGTAACGTTCTATATTCTATGTTCTATAAGGCTAACGAAATAGTCTCATTTTCTTGTCCTTAAAGCATTCTAAGAATGTAAGTGGATTGTGACACCACCATGTGCCCCGCTGTCTCTGACACATTGTTTGTGACATAAACATTAAAATGCTGTAAGGCCAGGACCAAACTCAATCGTTCCTTTTCAATGGTGGAGTATCTCCTCTGGTGGATGTTGATCATCTTTGAAAAGTAACCAACTGGCAGTTCAATCCCATCCTCATCTTCCTGTAGGAGTACAGCTCCAACCCCAATCTCACTGGCACCGATGGTGACTTTAAAACGTTTTGAAATGTTTGGTGCAGCTAAAACTGGTTTGGTGATTAATATCGATTTCAAATGGTCGAATGCCTCCTGGCATTTGGATAGGTACATGGATGGGTGCTTAATCTAGGTTAGAAGTTCGGCACAACATCGTGGGCCGAAGGGCCTGTTCTGTGCTGTATTGTTCTATGTTCTATGTTCTATGTCCCCCAAAACGTTGTGTAGCTCTTCACCAAATTGGTTAATGATGCCACTACATTGCTGCAGTTTGGAACAAACTTCCAATAGAATCCGCTTAATCCCGAGAATCGAAGCACCTCTTTCTTCGAGGTTGTTTATGAAAGTTCCTCAATGGCCTTCATCTTTGCGTTCTGTGGGGTTAACCTTTCATCACCAATGTCATGTCCCAAGAACATCACTGCTGCTTTTGCGGATTCCGTTTTATTTAAGTTTATCACCAGTGTTGCTTCTCACAGTCGTTCAAAGAGCTCTGCCAACTGTACCATGTGATCTTTCCAGGCCTTACTAAAGATCACTACATCATCCAAATAGACCACTCAGTTTGTTAACCCAGCCACAACTCTGTTCAGGAGGCTTTGGAATGTGGCGGGCGCAATCTTCATTCCTTAAACTGATATCGTCCATTTGGGGTCGAACATAGAACATCGAACATAGACCAATACAGCACAGAGCAGGCCCTTCGGCCCACGATGTTGTCCCAGCTTAAGCACCTATCCATGTACCTATCCAATTACTGCTTAAAGATCACCAATGATTCTGACTCTGCCACTCCCACAGGCAGCGCATTCCATGCCCCCACCACTCTCTGTGTAAAGAACCCACCCCTGACATCTCCCCTGTACCTTCTTCCCTTCACCTTAAATTTATGTCCCCTTGTAACACTCTGTTGTACCCGGGGAAAAAGCTTCTGACTATCTACTCTATCTATTCCCCTGATCATCTTATAAACCTCTATCAAGTCACCCCTCATCCTTCGCCGTTCCAATGAGAAAAGGCCTAGCACTCTCAACCTATCCTCGTACGACCTATTCTCCATTCCAGGCAACATCCTGGTGAATCTCCTCTGCACCCTCTCCAAACCTTCCACATCTTTCCTAAAGTGAGGCGACCAGAACAGCACACAGTACTCCAAATGTGGCCTTACCAAGGTCCTGTACAGCTGCAACATCACCTCACGACTCTTGAATTCAATCCCTCTGCTAATGAACGCTCGTACACCATAGGCCTTCTTACAAACTCTGTCCACCTGAGTGGCAACTTTCAAATGCAGAAATTTCTTTCACTGTCTCTGATAAAGGTACCTGCCAGTAACCACACAGTAAGTTCAACTTGGTGATGTAACTGGCTTGTCTAACGTTCTCGATACAGTCCTCCAATCTTGGAATTGGGTATAAGTCCGATTTTGCAAACAACACTGACCTTCCAATAACTCCCGCAAAATCGTTGAGCCCTGTCCAGTTTAGGAACAAAGACGATCGGTGAACTCCACTCGCTCTGGCTCAGTCCGGTAATATTTTCATTCAGCATGGCCTTCACCTCCTTCAGGACCTGTCTGGCTTGAAAGGATTTTATCCAAACAGCATTCCCTCCATCTATTTCATGTAGAATAACATTAGTCCTCCCCATCTGATTTCTACATATGTCCTCATACTGCAGTAACAAACCTTTAAACTGTGTTCTATGCTCCTAAGACAGATAGTTTACGAACCTATCCCACTTCTCAAGGACTTCTTTATTTTTTAACATGTTTTGAAGCACATCAAAATCCAAATTATCTGGATTTGATTCCTCACTCTGCGGGGCAGTAACTAACACCAGTTTTTCAGTTCTTTTTCTTTACAGTTTCAACATGCTCACATGACATACTCAACACCTTTTGTTTTCTATCTGGCATCTTTACTAGATAGTTCACCTCACTCAAGTTTTTCTCAATCTGATTGGGCCACTGAGCCTGGTTTTGAAGGGATCTCTTATCACTGGTAACAGTACTAACAAGTATCCCCTCGGGAAAACGTCCGAGTCTCAGAGTTTTTATCTGCCATCTGCTTCATTCTATGCTGTGCCCTCTTTTGATGCTGTTTAACTAACTCACCTCCTCGATTTAATCTCCCCCTCACCTCCGATACATAATCTAAGTGTGAGATATCTGACTTTGGTCCTGTCAGATTTTTCTTTAATTAAATTCAAAGGGCCTCTCACTTCATGCCCGAATATTAACTCGAAGGGAGTAAACTGAGTAGACTCATTTGGGGCACCTCTAATGGCAAACAATGTGAAGGGATATTTTATCCCAATCATTTGGGTAATCCTGACAGTATGCTCCCAACATTGTCTTCAAGGTCTGATGCCACCTTTCTAAAGCTCCCTGGGATTCAGGATAATGTGCACTGGATTTAAAGTCCTGTATATCTTCCATGACTTCCTGAAACAGCCTAGCGGTAGCATGTGACCCTTGATCTGACCGAATCTCTCTGGGTAGCCCATACAGTGTGAAGAAAGTTACTAATTCCTCTACCACCTTTTTTGTCTTCATACTCCGTAATGGAATTGCCTCCGGAAATCTGGTAAACACATCCATTATGGTTAACAAGTCCTGGTTCTCAGTTTTAGTTCTCAGGAGGGGACCTACACAATCAATTATAACCCACGTGAAAGGTTCTTCAAATGCTGGAATTGGCAACAAATGGGCAACTGCCTGTGGCTGACCTACCATTTGGCATGTATGACATGTACAACAAAAGTTAGCCACATCCTTGTGCATTTCAGGCCAATATCTTAGTTTTTGTATCTTAGTCTTGAGTCTTTCGTATACCTAGGTAACCTCCTACATTAGTTCATGTGCTCCCTGTAACACTTCCTGTCTGTCTGCGACCGGCCACACAATCTGGTGCACTTCGGCCCATTTCTCCTCTACACTAACCTGCCGTCATTTCCATTTTCATCTTAGGATTCTATCTTTCAGATAATAACCCTCCAGAATAATAACCCTCAGAGTATGCATCCACATATATATCTTTATTGTCTTGTCTTTCTGGTGTAAGTCCCTTAGCCTTTCAGGACTAAACCCTTCTGTCTGACCCTCTGCCTGTTCAGGTTTTTCCTGCACCATTACATCAAACAGAGTATCCACTAACGGAACCTCAACTCCTTCACCTTTCTCTTTACGTTTCGCTTCATGATGTGACTTAAGATTGTGGGATCTGGTTACCACACAGTCTGGGAAAATACCAGGATATTTCTGTTTTAATTCCTCAGTTTCTTGGTCCTCCTTGGGCTTCTCTACAACAAGGGGTGCCACTCCCACCTTGGACCCTACCAAATCATTCCCAAGAACAAACTGAATTCCTGGAATGGACACTCTGTCAACCATTCCCAGTGGAACTTCCCCAGTCTTGAGTTGACGCTCCATCCTGATCTGACATGAGAGAACACTAAATTTCTGTCCATCTATCCCACAAATTACCACACTCTCAGCGAATAGATCAGAAAGAGTGCATATTTGCTCATCCCTTACTATCAGCGACTGGTTAGCTCTTGTATCTCCTGCTGTTCTTTCTGAATAAAGTTTACCCACAGAGACAAATTCTTTCTCGAAATCAGGCACTAATTCCAGACCTAGTCCCTGCCGATGCTATACACTCTCCTGAAGCTACTCAGTTCTTCTTGGGGTTTTCTTTCCTACTTTCACTAATGTCACTGGCTTAGCTTCTTTTGCTACATCTTTTCCCATAGTGCCTTTCTTTAACGACCAGCATTGTGACTTTATGTGTCCCACTTTACCACAGTGGAAACACTTGAGACATTTCACCTCCTTTCCACCCTCTTGGGCTTCTTTTTCAACCTGCAGTAAACACTTACCGGTGTTCTCTACTCATTGTTTCGTAGTGTAAGATCAGCCTTTCTCCCAATTTCTATCCCTCACAGAACGAAATTCTGGCCAGAAGCTTGTCTTATGCACCAATATGTATTTATCTACTAATTCTGCTGTTCTTCTCACTTCCTGAACTTTCTGTTCATCCGCTTGAATTCTTACCATCTCTGGAAGTGAGTTTTTAAACTCCCTCCAGCAGAATAATCTCTCTCTTTCTCTCTCTCTTTGTTGATCTTCTAACTCCATTTTCCTCAATTATAATTTGAGTTCTTATACCTCTCTTGCACTTGACTGTTTCTCTGACACACAGAAGTGTTTGAGTAACTCCCTTACAATTTCAGTTTTACTTTTGTCACTTCTTTAACCCAAATCTAACTTCTTTACTAACTCTAAAAGTATGGCCTTCTTCTTTCCTTCTAAATTTTCTTGGCAAATTTGAGAATCATCTTCAAATCCCAGAACCTCTTCAGCAAATTTAAGAGCCATTTCTCTCACTTTTAATTTAATCAATCACAAGTCACCTACGTTTTACTTAAAGATCTAGGACATTAGTGATTTTTACAGATTGCTATAGAAGCAATCATCCTAACATCCACAAATGAAGCTGCATCAGAACATTATTTCAATGAGCCAACACACACTGCAGCACAGAGGAACTATGAAGAGCAGAGGAAAATCAGGTATACAGTGTATTCAAAAAGAATGGGTACCCAATGAACACAGTCCACAGATTTCTCAACAACAAACCCAAACAAGCAGACAAAACACGTCCAGAAACCCTAACCACTCTCCTCTACATCAAAGACATCTCAGAAATGACTGCCAGACTACTCTGACCTCTTGGCATTATGGTAGCCCACAAACCCACCAACACACTAAAACAGCAGCTAATGAACTTGAACGATCCTATACAGACAACAAGCAAAACCAGTATCATTTACAAAATACAAGAACTGTAACAAACACTACATTGGACAAACAGGCAGAAAACTAGCCACCAGGATACATGAACATCAACTATCCACAAAACGACATGACCCTCTCTCACTCGGATCCTTACATACAGATGAGGAAGGACACCTCTTCCACTGGGACAACACATCCATCCTAGGACAAACCAAATAGAGACACGCATGAGAATTCCTAGAAGCCTGGCATTCCAATTGGAGTTCTATCAACAAACACATTGACTTGGACCCCATTTACCACCTCTGAGGTAAAGAACAGAAATGACATCACCATAGGAAATGACATCACAACACGAATGACATCACCAACCAAAAAAACCCAAACATATAAATAGAAAGCAAGAATCATCAGCAGTGCTTCATCTGGTGACTCACTGAAGATAGTACCTGGTATGGTGTCAAAACATCTGAAAATGAACCTTCCAGACAAATGAGCAAACCTACATCCAGATCTAGGACATAAACCTGCAAGTGTTTAAATCTGCTGAGATTTTTCACACCCCCAAATCTATTCAACTCTGTCTCAACCAATTCAAATCCCAGACGAGCCCCCAATCTGTCACAACACGGGGTATGCCTGCCCTGCTAATTTTAAACCAACACAGAAAAGATTTATCCCGTGAAGTAATCTGTGAAAATTTGAGAGGTCAAGAACTTTTTTAAAGTAAAAATTAACAACTTTATTTATTAAAGTATAACAGAGAATAATTAACGAACAACTATTTACAACTCCTTCCTCTGACCTATCTTTTACCTTTCCTTCTATAATACTAGTCCGATAAAAGCCCCTGATTAAGATTTACTGAAATTCAAATTTCAAAACCAGCCAGCTCTCGAATCTTCTCTTTGTAGATTAGCTCTCCAGGTCAGTGTTGATGTATTTCCCTGTACAATCTCCTTCTCTGGACAGGTACCTCTCTGGGAGTTCTGACTAGCAGTCTATATCTATTGGTCATTTGGCAGTTCTCCCTCAAATATTCAATTTTTCCCGGTCTTATACCCCCGACCATCAGATTCTGTCATTGGCTTTTAATAGTGTCAATATACTAAATTCAAACTTGATTGGAGTTTGATATATTTTTGGGGTATAATTTAAACTGATCGCCTGAATTCAAATTTGTTTTTTTGGTCTCCAGGCAATCGGAGCTGCTGACCCAAATGTTTACATTTTATCTTGTTGAGAACACTTGGTGCCATCAGGTAGTTCTGTTAGCTTTTAACTCTCTAAAAGGTAGAGTACATCCACATCTTCATAACAATAGTACAGTACCAATAGGGTGGTTAACCATTTCCAATTTCACAGTTTCACCCAAGTAACTTCCCTGGATGTATTCCCAGGAATATTCTCCCTAGGTACAGCAGTAATACCATCCCTTATCAAAAACGCCACTCCCCCTCCTCTCTTGCCTCCCTTTCCATCCTTCCAGTAGCATTTGTATCCTGGAACATTAAGCTGCCAGTCCTGCCCATCCCTGAGCCATGTTTCTGTAATTCCTATGCTATCCCAGTCCCATGTTCCTAACTCTGCCCTGAGTTTAGCTGCCTTCACTGTTCGGCCCCTTGCATTGAAATAAATGCATTTTAATTTATAAGTCCTACCTTGTTCTCTGCTTTGTCCCTGCCTGCCCTGACTGTTTGACTCGCCCCTTTTCCCAGCAGCACCAGTCTCAGATTGATCTCTTTCCTCACTATCTCAGTGTGTCATCGGGTCATAGAGTCATAGAGGTGTACAGCATGGAAACAAACCCTTCGGTCCAACCCGTCCATGCCGA
>NC_092749.1:2735724-2750724 GCF_047496795.1 Chiloscyllium punctatum
GTGTGTGACTCGTAGAAAGTTTAACCCTTTGTGATTCGGTTTGAATGCACATTTGTTTGTTGGTTTTTGAATGTTTGTGCTTTGTTCCCTGGAACTTGAGATCCGGGACTGTTTTGAATCTGATTTGAATTTTGGAAACTTAACATGATTTATTTTAAGGTTAAGGATCCTTCAGTGATTATGAAATAAAATGTTAACTCCTGTTCTTTTTACAGGTCATGACTGCTCTACTGTCAGTTTCTAACTAATCTCTTTTATCCTTACATGAAAGCTAACTTTACTCGATTTCAAATCAGTTTAATACAGAGGCAGACAACATTATAACCTTTTTTATTGTTTCAGACTCGTTCATTTTAAGACTGCTGTGTTTTATTGGTGACTATTGGTAGGGATAGTTGGAGTCTTATTGAGGGAATCCCCTCCCTCAATGACAATTGAAGTTTCAGTTCAATATTAGGTTGTGATAAATCATGTAACAAAATTAATATCCTATGGTTAATATCTGTGTCTTTGGATTTGGCCATTATTCCTGCATTAGAAGTTTTTTATTACCATGTGAGTAGACAAGAATGTTTAAGGCAGCTGCAGTCATTTCACAGCCGAGAGCATTGTCAATGAGCAATGACTGGTCAGGACCACTTACTGAACCTAATCTGGGATTTACATTAAGGGACTAAACCTGGTGATTATAGTGGATTTCAAAGTTGGAAACTGTTTTACATTTTAAATATTAAGTACTAACAAAAATGAATTTCTAATTTGTATTGATGACTTTTAAAGTGTGTTAGTCACTTGTTGAGTTTCCATCCTGAATTACAGATAATGATTATTTTATTTATTACTTTTAATAATCAATTGTATTAGCCTCAATCACAAAATCAGAATTAATTGGTAGGATCACTTGGTTTTATTCCTTTACACATTGTCAGTGAGCTGTCTCATTGCCTCTTGGTTAATTTGAAGCATGGCTGCATTAATTCATTGCTAACTAAAGAATGGAAAGCTACATTAATGACCAGTTGAATACATTTTGCACTTAATTGGGGGATAGGGATATATATGTATGTAGCAGATGGAATTCCCTAAAGCTGGGGACCAAACATTAGTGATTGTGAATGGGTGTGTAAAAAACTGGAAGGGTCATGAGGTGAAAGGGCACGAAGGTTGAGGACGATATAAACAACGTTAAAGTAACAATACTGTCAAATAAAGAACTTAGATTCGATTTGGAATCCCGAGCCTATGTCTGGAATACCAACTTTTTTTGAGGATTGGGATTTAGTTCCTGTATCCCCGCTGAGCCGCTAACATCTCCTGATTGGCCTCTGCCTTAATTTAAACCATCCACGTGTTACAAAGCTTTCCTTCTTTTGTAATTGAAGCATCCAGTCTTCATAGCCGATGTCATGGGGATAAGTGGCCTGTGCCATCCTAAACCAGGTCCCATCCTGGGAATTAGAGATATGTTAATGAAGCATGCCCCTGACTGCAAGACCAAACCAGCCCAATTTGCTCAATATGTCCAAGTGTGATCCAGATGTAAATGCAGTCAAACTCTGGGAGTAGCCTAAATACGAATGGCTTGTGTTACAATCCTGAAAGATGCGCCTATATGTCTGGTGGAAGTGACACTATTCAACAATAATCAAGAAGCTCCGTAACCTTTATTTAACTCTATGTTTTTACAATGTTTTCTGGCTGGAGTCACTGACATGATCCAGACCAACCGTACAAACCAGTTCTGGAATTTCCAGTCGCAAATGAGGTGAGCGGTGGGTTTCTATTGGGATGGCTGGAGCCGGACTGAACCATGATGCAAGTTACAGGTAAAACCGATTATATCCAGCGTCCTCGCGATCCCGAATGTGGTATTCCAGCCCTGACAGGGTTGATTGGAACCAGGACACCCACTGGGGATGGAACCAACCTCATGCCAACGATGACCACTGCTGGGCAATCTTTTCCCGAGGGGGTCCTGAAAATGGGGACAGGCAGACCCCAGCATTTCATCTTTGAGACCAGCAACAAGACATCAAAAATCCCAGGGGCACATGCCTGGCCCTTGTTTTCATTGTTGAAATGTGGCCAGTGAGGAGTGATGTGTGTTTAATGTTACTTTGGAGCTGGCATGGGGAATTGACAGGCTTTCATCCTATCAAAAGGAAAACCTACTAATATACACTGACTCTTCATTGTGCTTTGAATATGACCAACAATTTTGGAGCCTTGTGGGAACATTGAAGATTTTTAACCCCCAAGGGGCAGCGTTACAGTAATGCTGTTTTGTCTAATCAATTAGATCAGATTCCCTACAGTGTGGAAACAGGCCCTTCAGCCCAACCAGTCCACACCAACCCTCCGAAGAGTAACCCACCCACACCCAGTTACCCTCTGACTGATGCACCTAATACTATGAGCAATTTAACATGACTAATTCACCTGACCTGCACTTCTTTGGACTGTGGGAGGAAACCGGAGCTCCTGGAGGAAACCCACACAGACACAGGGAGAATGTACAATCTCCACACAGACAGTCACCCAAGGCTGGAATCGAACCTGCCACCCATGCCACCTGTAATCTGACAATTATCAAGATGTTTGGCTCATGCCGAGGAAACTGATACTGTTTCTAAAGTAATGGGCAAGTAGGTGCAGCTGCCAAGCAGGCAACCTTACGCCCCAAATGTCTGATCCTATTGGGTCCCCAGCAAATCCCAGTTAGACACAGTATTAGGACGGGTGTGCCAGACCTGGGGAAGATACAGGAATCACGGGGGGAAGGCCCTGCTGAAGAGCACAAGCTATGGCTTCAAATAGGGTACTCCCTCAATACTCAAACCAGAATGTGGCTGACCCCTACTAGATTAGTTTGTGTTCCTTCTTTGCTGCTAGTTTAATTGATTATGTGTATTTTGTATACACTTGGACAAGGGGGAAATGGATTATATGTTATTAAAATGGACACTCTGCACCTCCAACCTTGTTGTGAATGACCCTTTCAGGTCATCCTCACCAACTCAACTGCTGCTGAGGTCACCGAACCTTCTGTCTGGGGTCATCTCCATCATTGCAAGCTCATCAGACGAGCTCCTTGCAAGGGGGGGAGATGATAAAGATCACATTTGCCCTGATGTGTGGACTTGGCATTGCCAGCATTGGTGCACAAGAAGGGACAGTTTACCTGTGGCGATCCTGAGCAAACAGAGACTGTGTACCAACTATGCCAGGAAGATGTTCTTATATACCAAGAAACTGACTCCTTTGATGTGTGGAACAATACCCAGGATGGTTGTTGTAGTGGTCAACTACATCAACAAGATCGAACAGTCCATTTACAGAACAAGCCCCCATGGTCTTTACCCTGTCAAGGTGTTATGTGTCAGTTTGGTTCCAGTTGTACTATGGGTAACCTTGGTAAGCCTTGCCCCCATTCACATGGACCACGCTGTAAAAGAGAAGGAAGCAAAATATTATCCTTCACTAACAATTTGTTTCTTGGAAGGTCATAATAGAATATTTGGTGAGGAGGAAGTGGTTTATTACTCCGTTACTTCAGCAAAAGACTCTCTGACCCCTTTTATCCCCAAATCCTAACATGGTGATATGGAATGGCTCTAAAACATTTACAGAAAAGAGTATTTCTTTGGATTATTATTTATCCCCACCTGCTCCTTGCTTATGGACTTCCTCCAATCAATCTGGGATAATCTATCCGAATTGCTACAATGGCAAAGGATGGGGGTGCACTGATGTAAAAGTATCTAAGACTACCCCCTGTGATATGATAAAGTATCCCAGTCATCACTGCTTCTCTGAAAGACTTCACATCTTATGCGAATGCCTGAAGGAGAAATGTGTCTCTATTAACGCTGGTAGTCAAACCCCTTGGGGGGTGGATAACAACACCCACCTTCATTATGAAACCCCTATTGGCACCGATGTCTACCCAATTATGGGATGGGTGGAACCATGCTGGGATAATAACCACATCCCTTATAAGGAGATGCACCTCATTCGATTCGATGATTTTCACCCTCAGCGCCCAGGACCAACCTTTGTAATCATGGACTATCCACATACTCTAGGAAGTCACAAAGATCAGCCTGCCTCTTATTGGGAAGGTCCCTCTATTCTCTAGACTAAACCCAGTTACTATTTTAGGTCAAAATAAAGCACCTAACTACCTTATCCTGAATAAGGCACGTATTCCTCGTGCTGTAACTGTAGGAACACTTTTTCCAACCACTGTTCCCTGTCCAATTATCTGGCAACAAGATTGGAATTTCCCCGTCAAATGTTCGATCTCTCCTGAGTTTTGCACAGAATGAAAAATCCAAAGGCTTTACATAAAAGTAAGACCCACTCTTTGGGATATGCAGCTCTTAGTGTTTTTTTCTCCAGCAGGAGCTGTAGGATTAATTCATCATCAAAACTGTAATTATATCATTTGTGGTCTCACCCTTTTGGGTAATGAGACAACTGCTGCTTTGTTGGAAATTAGGGACATGTTTCAGAATTGCACCAATTTACCCAACAAAACCACTATGCTCTCGATCACATACTTGTGAAGGAAGGTAGAGTCTGCCCTATAGTCAAAGGAAAATGCATCATGGGGGTCACTGATCTTATCGAAAACATCACTAGACATACTGATAACATCCACACTTCTGTCAATCAAATGAATGAAGGTGCAGGATGGAGAGACTGGGGTTTTGGTTCATGGTACAACTGGCTAATCAATATGGCTATGTATGCTGCTATTGTTTTAGTTGGTCTTTTTGTTGGTATTTCTATTAGAATCATAGAATCATTGAATCCCCACAGTATGGAAACAGGCCATTCGGCCCAACAAAACCACACCGACCCTCCAAAGAGCGACCCACCCAGACCCATTCCCTTATCCTATTACTCTACATTTACCCCTGACCAATGTACCCAACCAACACATCCCTGAACATGATGGGAAATTTAGCATGGCCAATTCACCCCACCTGCACATCCCCGGATCTTGGGAGGACACCAGCGCACCCAGAGGAAACCCACACAGACACGGTGAGAATGATCAAACTCCACACAGACAGCTGCCCAAGGCTTGAATCAAATCTGTGTCCCTGGCAGCGTGAGGTAGCAGCGCTAACCACTGAGTCACTGTGCCACTGTGCAAAACACCCATGCCACCTTTGGCTCTGAATAAATCTTACAGCAATGGAGTTGAACAGGAAAATTGTGGCCATGATGAAGATGCAGTCTGTTTGTCCAGGATGCTTTAACAATTCCTAGTACATGGTCAGCTGATGTTGGGTTTTACCACTGAAAAGCTTCATTTGCTGTGTTATCCCATGCACCTCCTGTGACACTAAATTTTAACTGTAATAGCGTGGGAACCAGTCCAAAAGGCAGTAGAGTGGAAGTACTGTCCACTTTCTGTGCTATCAATGTGAATGGAGGGCCATGATTAAAATTCTGCCCAAACGGTGAATCTTGTGTGTTTCAGTGCCCTTTGCCTGTCTCAGTACCAGGTGGACCCTTAAGCAGTTCAGCCACTTGCCCCATGAAATTTACTTCTGTTTATATCACGTTGGTAGCCGTAGTACTACCTATGAGACAGAATCTTGCTGAGGTAATGGGGACCTCACCTACTAGTGACAGACCTCTGTTGCCTCTCTTCAGGAAGGCCCACTGAATCACAAGGTACTCGAACAATGATGAACCTACTGTTGGGTTTTCCCCTAGTGTCAAGATCCCAAAGTCTCGCCTATTGAAAGCCACCAGCCAATCAGAAGTGATAGCTCTTATCCTCACCACAGGCTCGGCCATGTCTGCTGCAGATAAAACACCCACCGGAATCTCAGGATTGTCACGCAACACACACCACAGGTAAGGTTGGAAAGTGGAAGGTTATTTTGCAGGATGCAGGTTGTGGACAATATGGGATAGAGGACTCAGCAAGAAGAGCAGGGCATTGACTCTCAGTGGACCTTCCATCCCAGCTCCAATCCCTCGATTAGACACTTTGATCAAGGTCACAAGCTAGTCAGACAATTTCAGCTTTGAAAACCAGTACCAGTTGGATGAGGCCCTTGCCTTCTCATTAGCTGGCCAATAAAAAGCCTCAATTAACAGTAAGATCAACCATTTGTCTTTCAACCTGGAATGTAATTCCAATGGTGGCAGTAAAGTGGCTGAGCTCATGAGAGTCACCAACCCTCCCTATGAATTGACCTTTCTGTCTCCAAGATCACCATCACCCACAGCAGAGGATTCCACTCAGAGTTTCCAATTAGGTGCAATCCCTCTTATCAAAGAGCCTGTGATGTGTTAAATCTTGAAGCCTATTTAAGTTGCAATCCATTTCACACAAAGCAGTCTGATACTCTTCTACACTCTTTAATCAACTGTGGCTTTTTTTATTAAATGAAGATTACAGAGATCATTTCCAACAACTGGAGGCAAAAACTCTAACAATAAAGTGAAAGTCCAGTGAAATTTCATCCAGTCATGATTCTGTCACCAGTCTTCACCATGTTATACAACTTTTCTTTCATCTTAAAGTGTATTATTGTTAAAATATTAACTTCTCTTGCCAACATTGATTCCACCCAGAACATGCTTCTTCTCCACTTAGATGAAGATGAGGAAACACCATCACCTGCCCCTGGTCCCCCTTCAGAGGAAGAGGGAGTGGGGCAGTCTTTCGCTGCCATTGAGTTGGATTAATTTGGATTAATTTGATCCGTACCTTTATGTTGTGGTCACAGAATGAACAAAGCGGAGGTTTGGGGTTGCGGGTGGGGGGTTGAGATGAGGATTATGAGGATTTAAAATGTGAATTCAGGCTGTTTTCAGAAGCAACAAAATAAATGTAGATTTTTATTAACCACGAAATGGCTTTTCAATTTAAAATAACATCACAAAATAACTTTAGAATTTCTTTGACACTGTGAACATGAGCTGATGCTTTGTTGAGTTTGTTGTATTTAGAGATAAGAGAAAACAATGCAGTTTTCATCATATGAATCATAAGACAGTGATTTAGTTTTCGAACTAACCTTGAACTACAAGCATGGGGTGATTTTGTGCATCAAACAATCTATTTTTCAGGAAATGTCACTGGATTAGCCTGATGTCAATCAGGTCACCTTATTACATTTGATTGGCCTTTTCTTGTAACTAAGGCTGTACTGTCTCTTAAAAACATATAAACAATGTGTAATTTTCTAACGTAATTGCGCCATTTCTCCACGGAATACAGAAGCTTTTCACCTCCGTGTTACTGGACAATGAAATGAAGATCTAGAATACCAGGCGGGACTTCTTGGTCTCAAGATTGGTCAAAAGGAGTACGGTCTACTTAAAGCAAGGTTACCAGTTTAATAAATTAAGGCAGCGGGCACAGACTTGACCAGCAACACTGAGGTTAAATCTCCCACTATCCTGAAGATTACCATTAACCAGAAACTCACCTGGACTCACCACATAAACACAGTAGCGACAAGAGCAGGTCAGACACTGGGAACCTGTGGTGAGCAGCTCCTATCCTGATACCCCAAAGCCTGCCCACCATCTACAAGGTACAAGTCAGGAGGGTGATGGAACAATCCCCACTTGCCTCGATGGGGGCAGCTCCAAAAACACTCAAGAACTTTTTGACACCACCCAGGACAAAGCAGCCCTCTTAATTGGTACCACATCCACAAATTTCCCCTCCCTCCACCACCCACACTCAGTAACACCAGTGTGTACTATCTACAAAATACTCTGCAGAAATTCACCCAAGATCCTCAGAGAGCACCTTCCAAACCCACAACCACTTCCATCTGGAAGGACAAGGGCAGCAGAAGGAGAGGATCTAGTTGTTGTTCGTACTGGAACAAACAACATGGTCAAACAAGGAAAGAGGACATGTTCAGGGATTATCAGGAGTTAGGAACCGAATTAAGGAAGAGGTCCTCAAGGGTTATAATCTCTGGATGACTGCCCGAGCTACATGCAAATTGGCTTTAGGAGATGAGAATAAGGGGAGTAAACACGTGGCTGAGAGAATGGTGTGAGAATGAGGGGTTCCATTTCATGGGGCATTGGCATCAGGATTGGAACTGGGGGGGTCAACACCAATGGGAGGGTGTCCACCTGAACTGAGCTGGCATCAGTGTTCTCATGAAGAGGGTAAATAGGGGGTCAACAGGACTTGAATCTAGAGGGGAGGAAGGGGGGAAGGGAAGGGTAAACCTTACCCCAGTGTGAAACAAAGCAGCAGGTTAACATCTGCAGGGGTGCATTCAACTGTGTGGAACAATATGAAAGAAATGACAGGGAAGGTGAACTCAGGAGAAGTTATTCAAATCTCCAGCACAGACGCAACTAGGAGAGCGTGTTTGGAAAGGGTTAGCAATCAGACTTCAAACACACTGGACAAACCAATGACAGTGAGAACAGGGACAGTTAATACAGGACTGAAGAGCCCGGGTGTCCTTGGAGAAGGGGCACGCGGGTGTCCACTGACACCCTGGAGTTGTGACTGGCCACTTGAGTGTTTCCTTCCCTTTGGAGACTGGATCATTTTGTGACTGTGACCGTGCGAGGACTGTTCCTGTTGCTGCTTGGGGCCTGCCTCCCTGCTGCTGCCTGGGACTTTGGAGAGGCCTGCCTCTGCTGCTGCTGCCTGAGGCCTGCCTCTGCCTTCGCTGCCTGGGACTCGCCTTGGGGCCCCTCCCCAAGACCTCCATCTCCACCGCTGCTGCTGTTGTCTGAGGCCTGCCTTTCACCACCGCTGCCTGGGACTCGATTTTGGGGGCTGGAACAAGAAGAAAAAAAAAAAAAAAAAATACAGGACTGAAGGGTTGACATCTGAATGCAGGCAGTGTAAGGAATAAGGTAAATGGGCTTGGGGCACAGATCGAAATTGGCAGGAATGACAGGGTGGGCATCACGGAGACATGGCTGCAAGGGGATCAGGATTGGGAGCTGAATATTCAAGGACATACATCCCATCAAAAAGATAACCAGGTGGGCAGAGGGGGGTGGGGTCGCTTTATTAATAAGAAATGAAACTCAATCAATAGTAAGAAACTATGCCAGGAGAGATGGTGTGGAATCTGTGTGGGGAGCATTGAGGAACTACAAAGGTGAACACCCCATAACTGGAGTTATGGACAGGTCTCCAAACAGTGATCAGGGGCAAGGGTGCAAGATACACCAGGAGATAGAAAAGATGTGCAGGAAAAGCAAAGTTACAGTGATCCCAGGGGTTTCAATATACAGGGGGAATGGGAAAAACAGGCTGGTCGTGGATTGCAACAAAAGGAATGTGTGGAATGTCTGCGAGACAGCTTTTTGGAGCAGCTTGTGGTGGAGCCCACTAGGGACCAGGCAATACTGGGTTTAGTGTTGTACAATGAGACCGGCTTGGAAAGGCAGGTTAAAGTGAAGGAAACTTTAGGAGGCAGTGATCATAATATGATGGGATTTACTCTGCAGTTCGAGAGGGAGAAGATACAACTGGAGGTAATGGTATTACAGCTGAATAAAGGCAACTACAGAGGCATGAGGGTGGAGCTGGGGAGAATTGACTGGGAGAGGAGCCCAGCAGGAAAGACAGTGGGACAGCAATGGCAGGAGTTCCTGGGAGGAATTCAGGAGACACAGCAGAGAGAGATTCATCCTGAGGGAAAAGGAAACATGGTCCAGGGAGGGTGAAGCAACCATGGCTGACCAGGGAAGTCAGGGATAGGATCAAAGCAAAAGAGAAAACATCTAATGTAGTGAAGGGCAGTGTGAAACCGGAGGATTGGGAAGCTCACAAAGATCAACAGAGGGAAACAAGAAATGAAATAAGGAGGGGAATGATTCAATATGAGGGTAAGCTCGCCAGTAATATAAAGGAAGACTAGAAGAGTTTCCTTAGATATATAAAGGGCAAAAGTGAGGCAAAAGTGGACATTGGGCTGCTGGAAAATGATGCTGGAGAGATAGTAGTGGGGAACAAGGCAATGGCTGAGGAGCTGAATAATTATTTTGTGTCAGTCTTCGTGGTGGAAGACCCGAGTAATATCCCAAAAAAATCAAGAGAGTGAGGGAGCAGAGCTGAATATGGTGGCCATCACTAAGGAGAAGGTGCTGGGAATACTGAACAAAGATCAGAAAAATTCACCAAAGGTCATCAGACAGCACCTTCCAAGCCCATGACCACTTCCATTGAGAAGGACAAGGGCAGCAGATACATAGGAACACCACCCCCTTGCAAATTCCCTCCAAGCCACTCCCCATCCCGACTTGGAAATATATCACCGTTCCGTCACTCTCAATGGGTCAGAATCCTGGAATTTCCTCCCCAAGGGCATTGTGTGTCTACCCACAGAATATGGACTGCAGCGGTTCAAGAAGGCTGCTCACCCCCACCTTCACAAGGGACAACTAGGGACGGGGAATAAATGCTGGACCCAGCCAGTGACCTTCATGGCCCTTGGAAATAAAGCACATTGTTGTGGTTCTGGAGATCCATACAGGTTCGACCAATATATTTCCTTCTTTCAATGACACAAGTGATCCAGATGGGAGTGTACAACAGCAATAACACTTTTGTGGTCATCCTTAGACCTCTCATTCCAGATTTTTATAGATTGGAATTCCACAACCTGAGGTTTGAACTCAGATTCATGGGTGTCTGGATTAGGAATCTACTGATGATACCAGGACACCTTGCCCAGTGTAACAGGATGTTAATGTGACAGGAACCCAGTGATGGAACGATGTCTCCGTGACCACTCCTGACCCTGCCTGATCCTCACACACTCAGTAATACAGGATGTATCATCTCGAGGAGTAATATGGACCACGACTCATTTTAACTCCAACCTAAGGGCAGCTGCAGGCCTATGATTGAGCATTGGTATTTCAAAGATTTCGAAAGAGTCTGTTAACACCTTTCTTCCCTTTAATAGTTCCTTCCTCTTCCTGCAGTTCTGTGAAAACACAGAAACATTGCACCATCGGCTCTGACTCTGCCTCTGCTACATTTGTTGGTGAGATTTCTCTCTTGTGAAGTGCAGCAGCTAGACTGACAGGATTGTTACCCTGGAATGATGTGCAGAGTGCTCTGGGTGATAGTGCTGTTCCTCTGTGTCGCTCTGGGTGAGTATGGGCTTCAGTTTAGAGAGGGAGCTGTGATGGGTCTAGTTCATTACCAACGCGAAGCCACAGATGTACAGCAGGAACTGGGCGTTTATCAGGCAGTTAATTCCAGTATCTGTTCAATCTGGTTCAACCATTCCCTGTTTGTGCTGTTTATCCAAGAGTGGCATTCAGACCTGACCTTTATTCGAAATGCTTCAGTCTCAACTCACAGGGTTTATTGTGGCCCCTTTGTCAAATTATTACTTGGTTATTATTCAACTGTGGGATGTGGGAGTCGCTGACTGGGCCAGAATTTGTTGCCCGTCCCTAGTTGCCCCTTGAGAAGGTGGGGGTGAGCTGCCTTCTTGTCCCGCTGCAGTCCATGTGCTGTGGGTAGACCCACAATGCCCTTAGGGAGGGAATTCCAGGATTCTGACTCAGTAACAGTGAAGGAACGGTGATATATTTCCAAATCGGGATGGGGAGTGGAGGGGAACTTGCAGGGAGTGGTGGTCCCATGTATCTGCTGCCCTTGTCCCATGTATCTGCTGCCCTTGTCCCATGTATCTGCTGCCCTTGTCTCATGTATCTGCTGCCCTTGTCCCTTGTATCTGCTGCCCTTGTCCCATGTATCTGCTGCCCTTGTCCCATGTATCTGCTGCCCTTGACCCTTGTATCTGCTGCCCTTGTCCCATGAATCTGCTGTCCTTGTCCCTTGTATCTGCTGCCCTTGTCCCATGTATCTGCTGCCCTTGTCCCATGTATCTGCTGCCCTTGTCCCATGAATCTGCTGCCCTTGTCCCATGTATCTGCTGCCCTTGTCCCATGAATCTGCTGCCCTTCTCCCTTGTATCTGCTGCCCTTGTCCCATGTATCTGCTGCACTTGTCCCTTGTATCTGCTGCCCTTCTCCCTTGTATCTGCTGCCCTTGTCCCATGTATCTGCTGCACTTGTCCCTTGTATCTGCTGCCCTTGTCCCTTGTATCTGCTGCCCTTGTCCCTTGTATCTGCTGCCCTTGTCCCATGTATCTGCTGCCCTTGTCCCATGTATCTGCTGTCCTTGTCCCATGTATCTGCTGCCCTTGTCCTTCTCGATGGAAGTGACCGTGGGATTGGAAGGTGAGTCATGAACGATGGTTAGGACTCAGCTGTCAGACAATCCCACAGTTGATGTGGGTTGTTCCTTCCTGGCAGAGGGTTGAGCAGATCAATCAGGCACAATCTCCACTTTCTGAACCCACAGTGAGTGCAGTAGGAACAGGGCGGCTACTGACAGTCAATGGGTCACTGTGGGACCACCCAGGAGACTAAAACTGGATCCAGGGTGATTCCTCACACACCATCACTGGAACTGATATTCTGTCTTTTATCTCAGCCCTTTGTGTGATCTGAGTGGGCACCAACTGGCTATCACATTTTCCAACTGCTCAATCAATACTTCACTTAAAAAGCAACAGCAAAGGTCTTTGAAGCTTCCTCAGGATGTGAATGGTGCTATTTAAATGCAATGTATTGTGGAGACTGGTATTGATGGTCAGTTCCAGTATTGCCCACAATTGTAAACAGATGTGTTTGTGACAGGTTAGTGTGGAGTGGGTCCAGCAATGTCCTCTGTCTCTCACTTTCTCTCTTCATAAAGGTGATTCTGAAAGACAGGATTGATATGTATTTGGAGAGGCAAGGAATGATTAGGGATAGGGTGAGGGAAATCGCTTCTCACAAACTTGGTTGAGTGTTTTGAGGAAGTATTGAACATGGAACATTCCAGCGCAGTACAGGCCCTTCAGCCTTCAATGTCACACCAACCTGTGAATCCAATCTGAAGCCCGTCTAACCCTCACTATTCCATGTTCATCCATATATTTATCCAATGACCATTTAAATGCCCTTCAAGTTGGCGAGTCTACGACTGCTGCAGGTCGGCTGTTCCACACCCCGACTACTCTCTGAGGAAAGAAACTCCCTCTGACATCTGTCCTATATCTATCACCCCTCAATTTAAAGCTATGTCCCCTCGTGCTCGCCATCACCATCCGAGGAAAAAGGCTCTCCCTGTCCACCCTGTCTAACCCTCTGATTGTCTTATATGTCTCTATTAAGTCACATCTGAACTTTCTTCTCTCGAATGAAAACAGCCTCAAGTCCCTCAGCCTTTCCTCCTAAGACCTTCCCTCCATACCAGGCAGATCCCAGTAAATCTCCTCTGCACCCTTTCCAAAGCTTCCACATCCTTCCTATAATGCGGTGACCAGAACTGTACACAATACTCCAAGTACAGCCGCACCACAGTTTTGTACAGCTGCAGTATGATCTCATGGTTCCAGAACTCAATCCCTCTACCAATAAAAGCTAAAACACCGAACGCCTTCTTAACAATCTTATCAATCTGGGTGGCAACTTTCAGTGATCTGTGTACCTGGACACCAAGATCTCTCTGCTCATCCACATTACCAAGAACCTTACCATTAACCCAGTACTCTGTATTCCTGTTGGTCCTTCCAAAGTGAATCATCTCACACTTTTCCACATTAAACTCTATTTGCCACCTCTCAGCCCAGCTCTGCAGCTTATCTATGTACCTCTGTAACCTACACCATCCTTCCTCACTATCCACAACTCCGCTGACTTTAGTATAATCTGCAAATTTACTAACACATCCTTCCCTGCCCTCATCCAGATCATTTATAAAAATGACAAACAGCTGTGGCCCCAAAACAGATCCTTGTGGGACCCCATGAGACCCTGAACTCCAGGATGAACATTTCCCATCAACCACCACCCTCTGTCATCTTTCAGCTAGCCAATTTCTGGTCCAAATCACTAAATCACACCCCCATCCCATGCCTCCGTATTTTGTGCAATAGCCTACCATGGGGAACCTTATCAAACACCTTACTGAAATCCATATCAAACACTTTACCCTCATCCACCTGTTTGGTCACCTTCTCAAAGGACTCAATAAGGTTTGTGAGGCACAACATTCTCTTCCCAAAACCGTGTTGACCATTCCTAATCAACTTCTTCCTCTCTTGATGATTATAAATCCGATCTTTTATAATCCTTTCCAACACCTTACCTACAACCGAAGTAAAGCTCACTGGTCTATTATTATCAGGGTTGTCTCTCCTCCCCTTCTTAAACAAGGGAATAACATTTGCTATCCTCCAGTCTTCTGTCAATATTCCTGTCGACAATGATGACATAAAGATCAAAGCCAAAGGCTCAGCAATCACCTCCATGGCTTCCCAGAGAATCCGATGATAAATCCCATCCGGCCCAGGGAATTTATCTATTTTCACACTTCCCAGAGTTTCTAACACCTTCCCCTTGTGAACCTCAATCCCATCTCGTCTAATAGCCTGGATCTCAGGACTCTTCTCAATAATATTGTCTTTTTCCAGTGTAAATACTGATGAAAAATATTCATTTAACGTTTCCCCTATCTCCACTGACTCCATGCACACCTTCCTATTTCTAATCTTACTTTAGTCTTTCTTTAATTCCTGATATGCCTGTAGAAAGCTTTAGGGTTTTCCTTGATCCTCTCCGCCAATGACTTCTCAAGACCCTTCCTGGCTTTCCTTAGCTCTCTCTTTAGGTCTTTCCTGGCTAACTTGTAACTCTCAAGTGCCCGAACTGAGCCATCACATCTCACCCAAGTCGCCTTCTTCTTGACAAGAGATTCAACTTCCTCAGTAACCCCCCCCCAACTCCCTCACTCGACCACTTCCTTCCTGCCTGACAGATACATGCTTATCAAGGACACGCAGTAGCTTGAATAAGTTCCACATTTCTATTGTGCCTGTCCCCTGCAGTTTCCTTCCCCATCCCATGCATCCTAAATCTTGCCCTAATCACATTGTAATTGTCTTTCCCCCAGCTATAACT
>NC_092749.1:2755724-2840724 GCF_047496795.1 Chiloscyllium punctatum
CAGAACACCCCTGGTGCTCACCTTCCACCCTACCAACCTTTGCATAAACCAAATCATCCGCCGACATTTCCGCCACCTCCAAACAGACCCCACCACCAGGGATATATTTCCCTCCCCACCCCTCTCCGCCTTCCGCAAAGACCGTTCCCTCCATGACTACCTGGTCAGGTCCACGCCCCCCTACAACCCACCCTCCCATCCTGGCACTTTCCCCTGCCACCGCAGGAACTGTAAAACCTGTGCCCACACCCCCTCCCTCACCTCTATCCAAGGCCCTAAAGGAGCCTTCCACATCCATCAAAGTTTTACTTGCACATCCACCAATATCATTTATTGTATCCGTTGCTCCCGATGCGGTCTCCTCTACATTGGGGAGACTGGGCGCCTCCTAGCAGAGCGCTTTAGGGAACATCTCCGGGACACCCGCACCAATCAACCACACCGCCCCGTGGCCCAACATTTCAACTCCCCCTCCCACTCTGCCGAGGACATGGAGGTCCTGGGCCTCCTTCACCACCGCTCCCTCACCACCAGACGCCTGGAGGAAGAACGCCTCATCTTCCGCCTCGGAACACTTCAACCCCAGGGCATCAATGTGGACTTCAACAGCTTCCTCATTTCCCCTTCCCCCACCTCACCCTAGTTCCAAATTTCCAGCTCAGCACTGTCTCCTTGACTTGTCCGGACTTGTCCTACCTGCCTATCTCCTTTTCCACCTATCCACTCCACCCTCTCCTCCCTGACCTATCACCTTCATCCCCTCCCCCACTCACCCATTGTACTCTATGCTACTCTCTCCCCACCCCCACCCTCCTCTAGCTTATCTCTCCACGCTGCAGGCTCACTGCCTTTATTCCTGATGAAGGGCTTTTGCCCGAAACGTCGATTTCGAAGCTCCTTGGATGCTGCCTGAACTGCTGTGCTCTTCCAGCACCACTAATCCAGAATCTGGTTTCCAGAATCTGCAGTCATTGTTTTTACCTCTCCCTCTCTCTGTCTCTCACTCTCCCTCTCTCCTTCACTCTCTCTCCATCCCTCCCTCTCTCTGTCTCCCTCTCCCTCTTCCCCCTCTCTCTCTCTCCCTATTTTTCTGTCTCTCTCTCTCTCAGTCTCTCTCTCTCTCCTCTCTCTCTCTGTCTCTCTCTCTTGTCTGTCTCTCTCTGTCTCTCCCTCTCTCTCCCTCTCTCTGTCTCTCACTCTCTGTCTCCGTCTCTCTCTCTCTCTGTCTCTGTCTCTGTCTCTCTCTCTTTCCCTCTCTCTGTCTCTCTATCTCTGTCATCTCTCTGTCTCTCTCCGTCTCTCCCTCTCTCTCCCTCTCTCTCCCTCTCTCTCCCTCTCTCTGCCTCTCTGTATCTCTCTCTCTCCCTCTCTCCTTCTCTCTCTCTTTGTGTGTCTCTCTCTCCCTCTCTCTGTCTCTCTCTCTCCCTCTCTCCTTCTCTCTCTCTCCGTCTCTCCCTCTCTCTGTCTCTCTCTCCCTCTCCCCCCCCTCTCTCTCTCTCTCTCTCCCTTTCTCTCTCTCTGTCTCTCTTCTCTGTCAGTCTCTCCCTCTCACTCTGTCTCTCTCTCTCTCTCTCTCTCTCTCTCTGTCTCTCTCTCTCCCTCTCCCCCCCTCTCCCCGCCCCCCCGTCTCTGCCCCTCTGTCTCTCTCTCTCTCTCTCTCTCTCTCCCTTTCTCTCTCTGTCTCTCATCTCTGTCAGTCTCTCTCTCGCTCTCTCTCTCCCTCTCACTCTGTCTCTCTCTCTCTCCCTCTCTCTGTCTCTCTCTCCCTCTCTCCTTCTCTCTCTCTCTGTCTCTCCCTCTCTCCGTCTCTCACTCTGTGTCTCTCTCTCTCCCTCTCTCTCTCTCTCTCTCTCACTCTGTCTCTCTCTCTCTCCCTCTCTCTGTCTCTCTCTCTCCCTCTCTCCTTCTCTCTCTCTCTGTCTCTCCCTCTCTCTGTCTCTCTCTCTCTCCCTCTCTCTCTCTCTGTGTCTATCTCTCTCCCTCTCTGTCTCTCTCTCTGTCTCTCTCTCTCTCCCTCTCTCCTTCTCTCTCTCTCTCTCTCTCCCTCTCTCTGTCTCTCTCTCTCCCTCTCCCCCTCTCTCTCTCTCTCCCCCCCTCCTCTCTCTTTGTCTCTCTCTCCCTCTCTGTCTCTCTCTCTGTCTCTCTCTCTCTCCCTCTCTCCTTCTCTCTCTCTCTCTGTCTCTCTCTCTCTCCCTCTCTCCTCTCTCTCTCTGTCTCTCTCTCTCCCTCTCTCCTCTCTCTCTCTGTCTCTCTCTCTCCCTCTCTCCTTCTCTCTCTCCGTCTCTCCCTCTCTCTCTCTCTCTCTCCCTCTCTCCTTCTCTCTCTCTCTCTGTCTCTCTCTCTCCCTCTGTCCTTCTCTCTCTCTCCGTCTCTCCCTCTCTCTGTCTCTCTCTCTGTCTCTCTCTCTCTCTCTTCTCCCCCCTCCTCTCTCTTTGTCTCTCTCTCTGTGCTCACACAGCAGCAGATACAAAAGCAGTCCTTGTTGTGCTGCCTCTGAAGGCGCTGCTAATCTGTTCTGAGCTCCCTGCTCAGTGACTCTGTTCCCCCTCAGAGCTTCGGGAAAAAAGAGCAGGAGGGAGACTGAGGCTTGGTTTGGGAAGCAGTGGGAGGTTGTGATGGGGAACACTCAGCCTGAGAGGGAGCTGGAGGCTCATTCACCAAGACCTGCTCAAAACCTTTCAGGGCAGCAGAGCGAAAGGTCAAAGGGGAAAGAGCAGCTCAGTGATAGGGGGAGGTATGGGATAGTTCTGTCACAATGGGATGAATGGCCTCTTTTGGTGCCTGAAGCAGCCAGTGTCACTGTTAGCTCAAAGATAAAAGCTCCCGTTGTGGGGCAATGAGGGAGGGGGAGGGGGAGACAGCTGATTGGTCGTCAACCTCATGGAGAGACAGGAGGTTTGATGAAACTCTCAGAAATTCCTGTCGGCTGATTGGCTGTTTTCCCTGTTTTATTCTCATGTTTAAATCCCTCAGGAATGATGACAAATCCAAAGGTTATTCTCAGTCCGAGTCGAATCAGCGTCGCAGTGGGCAGGTCAGTGCAGTTACAATGTGCTATCGTAAATGGCAGTGTGCAACACCTTGGTGTAACGTGGAATATGGCAACATCAGCTTCCACCCCTGAGATCCTGACACATTCCCAATCGGATGGGGTTACCAAAGGTCACAGCAGCAATGAGAAATTCCAATCTTTCAGAGATCTCAAACATAACAGCTACATTCTCACCATCAAAGACAGAGAGAGCAGCGACAATGGACAGTATTATTGTGATATTGTTGGAAAGAACATGACCAAAAGCAGACAGAGGATTATTGTATCTGTACACGGTAAGGTATCTTTATATCAGATTTTACACTCACTCCTCTGGAGATCTGCTGATCAGCACTGGGTCAGTTACATTGCATTGGGAATGTGTCAGATATCACTGGATCATTTACACTGACTGCCCTGGGAATGTGTCAGATATCACTGGATCATTTACACTGACTGCCCTGGGAATGTGTCAGATATCACTGGATCATTTACACTGACTGCCCTGGGAATGTGTCAGATATCACTGGATCATTTACACTGACTGCCCTGGGAATCTGTCAGATATCACTGGATCATTTACACTGACTGCCCTGGGAATGTGTCAGATATCACTGGATCATTTACACTGACTGCCCTGGGAATCTGTCAGATATCACTGGATCATTTACACAGACTGCCCTGGGAATGTGTCAGATATCCCTGGATCATTTACACTGACTGCCCTGGGAATCTGTCCGATATCACTGGATCATTTACACTGACTGCCCTGGGAATCTGTCCGATATCCCTGGATCATTTACACTGACTGCCCTGGGGATCTGTCCGATATCCCTGGATCATTTACACAGACTGCCCTGGGAATGTGTCCGATATCCCTGGATCATTTACACTGACTGCCCTGGGGATCTGTCTGATTTCCCTGGATCATTTAGACTGACTGTCCTGGGAATCTGTCAGATATCACTGGATCATTTGCACTGACTGTCCTGGGAATCTGTCCGATATCCCTGGATCATTTAGACTGACTGTCCTGGGAATCTGTCAGATATCACTGGATCATTTACACAGACTGCCCTGGGAATGTGTCAGATATCACTGGATCATTTACACTGACTGCCCTGGGAATCTGTCAGATATCACTGGATCATTTACACTGACTGCTCTGGAAATCTGTCAGATATCACTGGATCATTTACACTGACTGCACTGGGAATCTGTCCGATATCCCTGGATCATTTAGACTGACTGTCCTGGGAATCTGTCAGATATCACTGGATCATTTAGATTGACTGTCCTGGGAATCTGTCAGATATCACTGGATCATTTGCACTGACTGTCATAGAGTCATAGGGTAATAGAGATGTACAGCACGGAAACAGATCTTTTGGTCCAACCCGTCCATGCCGACCAGATATCCGATTCCAATCTAGTCCCACCTGCCAGAACCCAGCCCATATCCCTCCAAACCCTTCCTATTCATATACCCATCCAAAAGCCTCTTGAATGTTGCATTGTACCAGCCACCACCACTTCCTCTGGCAGCTCATTCCATACACGTACCACCCTCTGTGTGAAAAGGTTGCCCCTTAGGTTTCTTTTATATAGTTCCCGTCTCACCCTAAATCTATTCCCCTGTAGTTCTTGACTTCCCCACCCCGGGGAAAATACCTTGCCTATTTACCCTATCCATGCCCCTCATGGTTTTGTAAACCTCTATAAGGTCACCCCTCAGCCTCCGACGCTCCAGGGAAAACAGCCCCAGCCTGTTCAGCCTCTCCCTGTAGCTCAGATCCTCCAACCCTGGCAACATCCTTGTAAATCTTTTCTGAACCCTTTCAAGTTTCACAACATCTTTCCGATAGGAAGGAGAGCAGAATTGCATGAAGTATTCCAACAGTGGCCTAACCAATGTCCTGTACAGCCGCAACATGACCTCCCAACTCCTGTACTCAATACTCTGACCAATAAAGGAAACCATACCAAATACCTTCTTCACTGTCCTATCTACCTGCGACTCCACTTTCTCTGAACCTGCTTCCTGATCCCTGTCCCTGATCCCTGCTCCTGATCCCTGATCCCTGTCCCTGACCCCTGACCCCTGATTCCTGTCCCTGACCTGTGACCCCTGATCCTTGATCCTTGTCCTGATCCCTGTCCCTGATTCTTGATCCCTGTCCCTGATCCCTGATCTGTATCCCTGATCCCTAATCCCTGTCCCTGACCCCTGATCCCTGATCCCTGACCCTGGTTTCTCTATCCCTGATTCCTGATCCCTGTCCCTGATCCCTGTCCCTGACCCCTGACCCATGATCCCTGATCCATGTCCCTGATCCCTGATCCCTGTCCCTGATCCCTGTCCCTGATCCCTGTCCCTGATCCCTGATCCCTGTCCCTGTCCCTGATCCCTGTCCCTGATCCCTGATCCTTGTCCCTGATCCCCGATCTCTATCCCTGATCCCTGTCCCTGATCCCTGATTCCCGATCTATGTCCCTGATCCCTATCCCTGATCCCTGTCCCTGATCCCCGATCTCTATCCCTGATCCCTGTCCCTGATCCCTGTCCCTGATCCCTGATCCTTGTCCCTGATCCCCGATCTCTATCCCTGATCCCCGATCTCTATCCCTGATCCCTGTCCCTGATCCCTGATCCCTGTCCCTGTCCCTGATCCCTGTCCCTGATCCCTGTCCCTGATCCCTGATCCCTGATCCCTGATCCCTGCTCACTCACATTCCCATTCCTGTTACTTTCCCCCATCATCCAGCTCCTGTGAAAGCCTTTGCTGATGAATCCTTTCTAAAACCATAAAAGGATTTGCAGTGGGTTTTAAAAGTGCTGATCTTTTTTAGTGCCTTCCCCTAACTGTGCTCCCAGAAGCGAGGCTTGTGTCAGTAACTGCCTGTGACTCGTGGTGACAGGATTCCTCAGGGTGGGGGTATTGAGGGGCACATTGCCTCTGGAAAGGGGTGGTGAGAGTCCCCAGTTATTCCCACATGCAGCCCACTGCCTTCATTCTCTTCCAGCTCCACCTGGTTCACTCTGTGATCCCCATCTCCCTCAGACTGAACTGGCCCCAATGCACACCTCATACCTTTTGGGAATGGCAGCTGAGATTTTAAAGTATTTCTCTCCTGCTGGCACTTTGAGTGATCAGCCACAGATCGTCTACGTTCTCTGCCTTCAGACCTTTCACAGCAGCCTGCAAATTTGGGCATTGTTTATTCAGTTTGGTCACAGTCTGAGTGGTCACATCTCACTCAGTGTCTGAACCTTGTAATTCTCAGTAAACCTCTCACATCAGCTCGGAGACTGGCCCATGTGCAACACATTTACCTGCTTCCTTCCTCCTCTTCTGTCACTTTCTCACATAAGCTTTCCTTCTCTCTGTCGAACTTCTCAGTTAACTGCTTGTTTCCTTCATTAGATTAGATTACTTACAGGGTGGAAACAGGCCCTTCGGCCCAACAAGTCCACACCGACCCTACATTTACCCCTTCACCTAACACTACGGACAATTTACCCTGGCCAATTCACCTGACCTGCATGTCTTTGGACTGTGGGAGGAAACCGGAGCACCCGGAGGAAACCCACGCAGACACGGGGAGAATGTGCAAACTCCACACAGTCAGTCGCCTGAGGCGGGAATTGAACCCGGGTCTCTGGCGCTGTGAGGCAGCAATGCTAACCACTGTGCCACTGTGCCGCCCACCACAGCAACTTCTCAGTTTCAAACTCTTTCCCCCTTCATTGCTCCAAACAACTGACTATTGCTGAAGCTTAATGAAGCTTAGAAACACACTTTCCCAGCTCCCTATCTGTATCTGCCCAACGCTTCACTCCAGCAGACCCCAGGCCTGGTGCTGATTTACTGCGAGACTCAGCTGACTGGGACCAGTTCTTATTTACATAGTTTCGAAACATCGCTTCCCATTCTTGGCAATCTGTCATGTGTTCCTCTTAACTCACTCGCTGATTTCTGAGAGATAGGAAAAGTGACCAGAGTCACTTCATAAATACTGCACTCAGCAAATACCTGATTCATTTCCAATTACTGAGCAATCCAGCTCCATCATACAAGGTTGGCAGTGAGTTTGTCTTCAGAGCAATGTACAGTCATGTCCCACTTGAGGCCTACCCAGGGCCACCAAAACCTACAACACGAACTGGAGTACTGCAGCCTTTTACCCAGGTGTTCTTCCCCTGTGTGACTGAGAAAGGACAGGGAGGTGACCCAGACTTCAATTCTAAAAATTCTTTTCTTTATTTAACCCCTTTAGGTACAAGTGCACAACATAAAACTTACATTTGGTGCAACATTTTCCCCTTCCTTTATCGAACTGAATGTCTACATTTAACTCACTTCATTTAATCTCACTCTACTTGAACTTATTTCACATTTAACCCTAGCTCTAACATGAACTGGATCGGTTTGTCTGGAATTAAATGCCAGCTGGATTTGTGTGAAGTGGCCAATGTTGCTCTCTGTTTTGATCTCACCTCATGGTCCTTTGGTTTCTCTGATGGTGACTTCAGGGAACACACTTCTCAAATATTGGTCTCGAAGGCTTCTCCTGAGAAAGTCCTTCCTTCTGCTAACTTATCTCAGATATCTGCTCCTTTTCCAGAAAGTTCTCTGGCACTCAGACAATGAATTGACCAAACCCTGATCATAATGATCAATCCCAGCCAATGGTGTTCACGGGGGACAACGTTCAGATGTTTCCCCTGAGTAGTAACAGCCACATTCCATATAAGGTAATATGGTGCCAGAATGGCGAGAGACGACCATGACACTTGCCTTATTTGGTCAACACAAGAAACAACACATCACAGCACACCCTCACTGCAGATGTAACCAAGGTCAGAGTTTAAACTAGCTTGACCTAAATTCCCACCTTCAACATATTGTCTAGCTATCACCATTGTTAACAGCTAACCCGAGAATGCAACTTTTAAAAAAAGGGTTTTGTGATTTACACATGAAAGAAGTGAAACTATCACTGTATTCGAACAGATGAAAGGCTTAACAGACAATCAATTTTAAATGTATAATTTCAGTTACATCACACTGTAAATTTTTGCTATAAATTCTGTTACGATCGAGCCCTCCACTATCACCTGATGATGGAGCGTTGCTCCGAAAGCTAGTGTGCTTCCAATTAAACCTGTTGGACTATAACCTGGTGTTGTGATTTTTAACTTTGTACACCCCAGTCCAACACCGGCATCTCCAAATCAATCTCACCTCACTGTTTCACAAAATATACCCATCAATGATCAGGATTGAAACTGGAGCATGAGCTGTAAAGTAATTAGCCAGGAGCATTAACTGAAGAGTAACTAACCAGGAGTATTCACTGTGGGGTAATTGGACAGGGGCATTAACTGGGGAGTAATTGGCCAGGAGTATTAATTCTGGAGTAACTAGTCAGGAGCATTAGCTGTGGAGTATTGAGTCAGGAGCATTAGCTGTGGAGTATTGAGTCAGGAGCATTAGCTGTGGAATTGTAAAGACATTAAAAAGTAAGAGGTACGTTCATGAAAATATAAAAGATCAGGAGAAGTCTCCAAGGTGGAGACTTCACCGCGGGGAAGTCGATTGTCAACTTATCAGACCACACCCTTCGACCGGAAGAGATTGAAGTCCTGAGTAGGGGTCTCAACTTCTGCCCCACCACCAAAATGGACCCAAAATGGCAGCAGACACAGAGGGGTTCATCAGACGAATGAGACTCCGGGAATTCTTTCAAGGTGCTGGCAGTGATCCCACGGAGCCCACTGAGGAACTGGAACAGTCATCACAGGGATCTGTAGAGGAGTGACCAAAGAAGGTGTCAACATGGACCCCACCGGAGGGCCGCTGCCCTGGGCTTGACATGTATGCTCAAACCGTCAGGAAATATATAAATGCCAGATTCATCAGCCGTGCCCACAAGGTAGAGCAAAACATCACCCGTTCACAACACAATGCCATCCAGGCTCTCAAAACCAATCACAACATTGTCATCAAACCAGCAGATAAAGGAGGAGCCATTGTCATTCAGAATCGAACAGATGACTGCAAGGAAGTGTACCGACAACTGAACAACCAGGAACACTACAGGCAACTACCAGCTGATCCGACCAAAGAACACACCCGTGAATTAAACACACTGATCAGAACTTTGGATCCAGTCCTTCAGAGTTCCCTAAATGTCCTCATCCCATGTCCTCCTCGAGAAGGCAACTTCTACTGCCTTCCAAAGGTACACAAATCCAACACACCGGGACGTCCCATTGTGTTGGGCAATGGGACTCTGTGTGAGAATCTCTCTGACTATGTGGAAGGCATCTTGAAACCTATTGTACAGGGGATCTCCAACTTATGTCGCGACACTACGGATTTCTCACAGAAACTCAGCTCCCACGGACCAGTCAAACCGGGAACATTCCTCATCACAATGGACGTTTCCGCACTCTACACCAGCATCCCCCACAATGATGGCATTGCGGCAACAGCCTCAGTACTCAACAACAACAACTGCCAGTCTCCAAACACCATCCTACAACTCATCCACTTTATCCTCGATCACGTCTTCACCTTTGACAACCAATTCTTCATCCAGACACATGGAACAGCCGTGGGGACCAAATCTGCAACTCAATATACCAACATCTTCATGCACAGGTTCGAACAAGATTTCTTCTCTATGCAGGATCTCTAACCAACATTGTACACCAGGTACATTGATGACATTTCCTTCCTCTGGACCCATGGCGAGGAGTCACTGGTAAAACTACACAGTGACATCAACAAGTTTCATCCCACCATCAAACTCACCGTGGATTACTCGCGACTATCTGTCTCATTCTTGGACACGTGCATCTCCATCAAGGATGGGCACCTCAGCACCACACTCTACCGCAAACCCACAGACAATCTCACAATGCTACACTTCTCCAGCTCCCACCCAAAACATATTAAAACAGCCATTCCCTATGGACAAGCCCTACGCATACACCTGATCTGCTCAGATGAGGAGGAACGTGACGGACCCCTGGAAGTACTCAAGGACACCCTCACAAGAACGGGGTACGATGCCCAACTCATCAACTGCCAGTTCCGACGTGCCACAGCAAGGAACCGTAATGACCTCCTCAGGAGACAGACACGGGCTGCAACTGACAGGGGACCCTTCGTTGTTCAGTACTTCCCAGGGGCTGAAAATTTACGGCATGTTCTTCGTGCCCTGCAACACATTATCAATGAGGATGAGCACCTCACCAAGACCTTCCCCACACCTCCACTACTTGCCTTTAAACAACCGCCAAACCTCAAACAGATCATTGTTCGTAGCAAACTGCCCGGCTCTCAGGACAACTCCATACAACCCTGTCACGGTGGACGCTGCAAGACGTGTCAGATTGTGGACATAGATACCACTATTACATGTGGGAACACCTCCCACCTTGTACATGGCAGGTACTCATGTGACTCAGCCAACATTGTCTATCTTATACGTTGCAGGCAAGGATGCCCTGAGGCATGGGACATTGGGGAAACCGAGCAAAGGCTACGACAACGGATGAATGGGCACCGCACAACAATCAACAGACAGGAGGGTTCCCTCCCAGTTGGGGAACACCTCAGTGGTCCAGGACATTCAGCCTCGGACCTTTGGGTGACCATCCTCCAAGGTGGACTTCGGGACAGGCAGCAGAGGAAAGTGGCCGAGCAGAGGCTGATAGCTAAGTTCGGTCCCCATAGGGAGGGCATCAACCGGGACCTTGGGTTCATGTCACATTACAGGTGACCACCATTGTACTACTCACACACACACACACACACACACACACAGACACAGGTACACACAGACACCCACACACACCCTTATAGATACACACACTCCCACACATGCACCCCCTCACAGACTTAAGACACTCTGCACTCACTACACACACACATACTTTCTCACACTCACAACCCCCAACCCAGACAGACAGACAGACAGACAGACACACACACACACACACACTTTTTTTCACACACAACCCCCACCCCAGACAGACACACACACAGACAGACAAAGACCCACATGCACACATATATTTTGTGGGGTGAATTTGTACTTGCAGAATTACATTGCACTTTGCTCAAGAACTGCATACATTCATGTAGAACTCTGAGCTCAAAAACTGCATGAATTCATGTGAAACTCTGTTATCTCACTTTTTAGATTAGAATCAATCTAAACATCAGGTCATAGACAGAGAACACAGGGGGCTAACACCTTCAACATATTGTCGAGCTATCACCATTGTTAACAGCTAACCCGAGAATACAACTTTTAAAAAAAGGGTTTTGTGATTTACACATGAAAGAAGTGACACTATCACTGTATTCGAACAGATGAAAGGCTTAACAGACAATCAATGTTTCAATGTATAATTTCAGTTACATCACACTGTAAATTTTTGCTATAAATTCTGTGTTACGATCGAGCCCTCCACTATCACCTGATGAAGGAGCGTCGCTCTAAAAGCTAGTGTGCTTCCAATTAAACCTGTTGGACTATAACCTGGTGTTGTGTGATTTTTAAAGGTGAGATTTTTAAAGGTGAGCGTTCTGTGACAGAGGTAAAAACAATGACTGCAGATGCTGGAAACCAGATTCTGGATTAGTGGTGCTGGAAGAGCACAGCAGTTCAGGCAGCATCCAAGTAGCTTCGAAATCGACGTTTTGGGCAACAGCCCTTCATCAGGAATAAAGGCAGTGAGCCTGAAGCGTGGAGAGATAAGCTAGAGGAGGGTGGGGGTGGGGAGAAAGTAGCATAAAGTACAATGGGTGAGTGAGGGAGGGGATGAAGGTGATAGGTCAGGGAGGAGAGGGTGGAGTGGATAGGTGGAAAAGGAGATAGGCGGGTAGGACAAGTCCGTACAAGTTATGGGGACAGTTACTGAGCTGGAAGTTTGGAACTAGGGTGAGGTGGGGGAAGGGGAAATGAGGAAACTGTTGAAGTCCACATTGATGTCCTGGGGTTGAAGTGTTCCGAGGCGGAAGATGAGGCATTCTTCCTCCAGGCGTCTGGTGGTGAGGGAGTGGCGGTGAAGGAGGCCCAGGACCTCCATGTCCTCGGTAGAGTGGGAGGGGGAGTTGAAATGTTGGGCCACGGGGCGGTTTGGTTGATTGGTGTGGGTGTCCCGGAGATGTTCCCTAAAGCGCTCTGCTAGGAGGCGCCCAGACTCCCCAATGTAGAGGAGACCACATCGGGAGCAACGGATACAATTAATGATATTAGTGGATGTGCAAGTAAAACGTTGATGGATGTGGAAGGCTCCTTTAGGGCCTTGGATGGAGGTGAGGGAGGAGGTGTGGGCGCAGGTTTTACTGTTCCTGCGGTGGCAGGGGAAGGTGCCAGGATGGGAGGGTGGGTTGTAGGGGGTGTGGACCTGACCAGGTAGTCAGGAGGGAATGGTCTTTGCGGAAGGTGGGTAGGGGAGGGGAGGGAAATATATCCCTGGTGGTGGGGTCTGTTTGGAGGTGGTGGAAATGTCGGCGGATGATTTGGTTTATGTGAAGGTTGGTAGGGTGGAAGGTGAGCACCAGGGGCGTTCTGTCCTTGTTACGGTTGGAGGGGTGGGGTCTGAGGGCGGAGGTGTGGGATGTGGACGAGATGCGTTGGAGGGCGTCTTTAACCACATGGGCAAGGAATTTGTGGTCTCCAAAGAAGGAGGCCATCTGGTGTGTTCTGTGGTGGAACTGTTCCTCCTGGGAGCAGATCCGGCGGAGGCGGAGAAATTGGGAATACGGGATAGCATTTTTGCAAGAGGTAGGGGGGGGAAGAGGTGTAATCCAGGTAGCTGTGGGAGTCGGTGGGTTTGTAAAAAATGTCAGTGTCAAGTCGGTCGTCATTAATGGAGATGGAGAGGTCCAGGAAGGGGAGGGAGGTGTCAGAGATGGTCCAGGTAAATTTAAGGTCAGGGTGGAATGTGTTGCAGAAGTTGATGAATTGCTCAACCTCCTCGCGGGAGCACGAGGTGGTGCCAATGCAGTCATCAATGTAGCGGAGGAAGAGGTGGGGAGTGGTGCCGGTGTAATTACGGAAGATCAACTGTTCTACGTAGCCAACAAAGAGACAGGCATAGCTGGGGCCCATACGTGTGCCCATGGCTACCCCTTTGGTCTGGAGGAAGTGGGAGGATTCAAAGGAGAAATTGTTAAGGGTGAGGACCAGTTCGGCCAAACGAATGAGAGTGTCGGTGGAAGGGTACTGTTGGGGACGTCTGGAGAGGAAAAAATGGAGGGCTTGGAGGCCCTGGTCATGGTGGATGGAGGTGTAGAGGGATTGGATATCCATGGTGAAGATGAGGAGTTGGGGGCCAGGGAAACGGAAGTCTTGGAGGAGGTGGAGGGCGTGGGTGGTGTCTCGAACGTATGTGGGGAGTTCCTTGACTGGGGGGATAGGACAGTGTCGAGGTAGGTAGAGATGAGTTCAGTGGGGCAGGAGCATGCTGAGACAATGGGTCGGCCAGGGTGGTCAGGCTTGTGGATGTTGGGAAGGAGGTAGAACCGGGCAGTACGGGGTTCCCGGACTATGACTTCAACCCCAGCGTTCTGTGACAGTCTTCCAGACTATTCTTGTTTGTAAATACTGTGTCTGAGCTCAACGGACCATCCCTTTAAACAGGCCCAATGCTGCTTTCTGGATCTGATCTCTCGATTTGTTTCTGTTCCAGGTGGAAGATTTCCTGTGCTCACTCAGACACCGATACTGAATGTCACAGTGAGTCAAACTGCCCAGTTACACTGCTCTATGCAGGATATCAATTTGGGGGTGACTGATGTGCACTGGTACCAACGCACTCTGACAGGTTATCAAAGGTTTGTGACACACCGTGCGGATGGAAATGTGCTCGTGAATAAAGATTTTCAGGGCCATTTTAATTCGACCAGAAATAACACCGGTCTTATTGCTACACTAACAATCACAAACATTCAGCCTGAAGATGCGACTGTGTATTACTGTTCAGTGTGGTCCGATGTGTACGGGACTGGGACCCAGTTGAATATCATCAGTAAGTATTGCGTGCCGGTGCGCGTGCATATATGTGTGTGTGTGCATGCGTGTGCATGTGTGTGTGACTCTGTGAGTGTGTGTGTGCTCCCCCACTCACCCATTGTACTCTATGCTACTTTCTCCCCACCCCCACCCTCCTCTAGCTTATCTCGTGGGTTTCCTCCAGGTGCTCCGGTTTCCTCCCACAGTCCAAAGATGTGCAGGTCAGGTGAATTGGCCATGCTAAATTGCCCGTAGTGTTAGGTAAGGGGTAGATGTAGGGGTAGTGGTATGGGTGGGTTTCGCTTCGGTGGGGCGGTGTGGACTTGTTGGGCCGAAGGGCCTGTTTCCACACTGTAAGTAATCTAATCTAATCTAATCTAATCTAATCTAATCTAATCTCTCCACGCTTCAGGCTCACTGCCTTTATTCCTGACGAAGGGCTTTTGCCTGAAACATTGATTTTACTGCTCCTCGGATGCTGCCTGAACTGCTGTGCTCTTCCAGCACCACTAATCCAGAATCTGGTTTCCAGCATCTGCAGTTGTTGTTTTTACCCTTTGGGGAGCAGGGTCTCAGTGCAGCACATTGCCATTGGGAAGGCCATTGGGGAGCAGGGTCTCAGTGCAGCACATTGTCATTGGGAAGGCCAGTGGGGAGCTGGCTCTTGGTGATGATGGAGACTGTGTCATTGATTCCTGAGGGAGGAGGAGGTGTGACTTGCTGCAGACCTTCAGCCTGTTCCTGTTGGAGCTCACAACTGAATGGTCCCAATTCCAGGAGGCACCTGAGGTGCTGCAGGGCTCCCAGGAGAGAGACAGGACACTGCCTGCTCTGGCCTGTGACAGTGTTACAATGGCTGGGCACAGACAGCACCCTCTCCCAGACGTCCCCTACACCTGACACCCCCTCACCACTCCCCAAAACCCCCACACCCCCTCACCACTCCCCCACACTCCTGCACCACACCCACTCCCACACACCCTCCTTCCCCATCTCCACCCCCTCCTTGTCCTGAGAGCCCTGAAAGTCTCCCCATTCATGTCCTGCTGGAATGCTGTGTGTGAATGCTATGGACCAGGCCCCTGGGGGCATCCAACCAGCCCAAAAAATCCGATTGACCAGGATGGAATGATGGCACTGCCAGGGATACTGGGCATGGGTATAGCTCACATACCCATTGGCAGTGGCTCAGGGCGTACAGCAGAAAATCAGAAAGAAATTGAAGACCAACTTGCATCAGCTGTGGCCAACTGAGAATTTGATTAATCAGCTGCATGAGGGGTCCATGTGGTAGTGTCCCTACCCATAGGCTGGGAGTCTCAGGTTCAAGTCCCACCTACTCCAGAAGTGTGTAATAACATTCATAAATAGATTGGTTAGAAAAATAAGTCAAATAAAAGAAACACATCAGCATGAGGTCCTGGCAGGACAGAACTAAAGATAGGACATTGACAGAGCACAGGGGTGGTACAGTGGCTCAGTGGTTAGCACTGCTGTCTCACAGCGCCAGGGACCTGGGTTCAATACCAGCCTTGAGTGACTGTCTGTGTGGAGTTTGCACGTTCTCCCTGAGTCTGTGTGGGCTTTCTCCCACAGTCCAATGATGTGCAGATTTAGGGTGGTTTGGCCATGCTAAATTACCCACAGTGATAGGTGCATAAATCAGGGGGAAATGGGTCTGGGTGGGTTACTCTTCGGAGGGTCAGTGTGAACATGGACCTGTTTCCACACTGTAGGGAATCTAATCTGATTTCTTTCTGATTAGGTTGGAAGTTTCCCAACAGAAATGATAAAAATAATAAAATCTCAATAATGACAGGTACAAAAACCTGTAAAAACCATCGAGCCGTTTCATACTGAAGCACTTCGAGATATCAAAGGAAGCCCTACACCAAACGGTTTAGGTTGTACCTCCCAGTGCTCAGGTCCTCACCTTGTTGATGTTACACTGGGGGATCCTGGATCAATGGGACAGGAACAGCAGGAACAGTCACTTTCTGTGCTGCTGCTGAGATGGAATAAGAGTGTGAATTGGCTGTTTGTGTCTGGGAGGTTTCAACTCAACTCCCCACAGAAATTCACATTTTAATTCATTCATTCTAACTACCTTTTTAACAATGCGGCAGGCATTAAAGATTAACGCGGCAACATGCAAACTCTCTTTCAGGTTTAACTTGTTGGAGATGGTGGAAACACAAGCTCTTTCGTTATTTTATTTTTCTCCCGCCTTTTGCTCTCTGTCTCTTATTTTGATCTTTGTTTCCTTTTCCTCATCTCTTTGTTTTTGAGTGTGATTTAGCATTGAATTTACACATTGTAATGTATACATCCACCTCTGTCCGTATCCCACTAATTTCTTCACCCTTCAGTGAGATTACCTGTGCTGTACATTCACATCCTGAGACCAGTTCCCTTGTCGTGATGTTACTGTTTACATGTCAGACAATCCAAAGACAAATTGTTGAAAGTTAAACATGCATGACATTCTATTATGTGGTGACCAGGATTGTGTGTAATATTCCAAATGTGGCCTCATCCAAGTTTTTAACAACTGCAACATGACTTGCCAATGTTTATATTCAATGTCCCGAACACAGAAGGCAAGTGTGCCATATGCCTTGTTCACCGTCTTATCCACTTGCATTGCCTCTTTCGGGGAGTTATGGATATCTACCCCGAGATCCCTCATTCATGTACGGACCTCAATTTGCTTTCTCCCCACTGTCTCCTGAATCTTGTCAATCCGTCAGCCTTAGCTCGATCGTTACCACAAGATCTGAGCTCTGCAAAGTTGTTTCTGTTTCTGATCGGTTTCTTTGAATGCCTTCCGCATTCACATAGAATTCAGGTAATTTGGTTTGACTTTTTGATAATTATTTCTGTAAAAAATACTGAGAAAAATTAATTTGTTTTTTTAGGTCTTTGTCCTTCTGCAGCAGTCTGTTCATTACTCACAAAGACTCTGAGATTATTAATTTATTTTTATTTTTGAGCACCATTTCCTAAATTGCATTGCGTAAAAGTTACCGATTGCTATTCCAAGAATTTCATTTCATCTTTTCCCCCTCACAGCCTTCAGACCATCTATAAGACCTGTGCACTTTGAGCATGTTCCATGTGTCCCTTCGGAAAAAAGAGACTGCTCAACCAATTACATAACACGGGAGTTAAATGATCCTGAAAGCACAGTTCCAAAGTGTTTCTTGGACAAAAACATTGTTCTGAATCAACAAAACCACGGGGTTTGACTTTAAACAGGCTTTGAGAGTGTGGTGCTGGAAAAGCACAGCAGGTCAGGCAGCATCCAAGGAGCAAGAGAATCAATGTTTAGGGCAAAAGCCCTTCATCGGGAATTCCTGATTTACCAAATTCCTGATGAAGGGCTTTTGCCAGAAACATCAATTCCCTTACTCCTCGGATGGTGCCTGACCTGCTGTACTTTTCCAGCACCACTCTCTCAGCTTTCATCTCCAGTATCTGTAGTGCTCACTTTCTCCTTTAAAAAGACTTCCCTGCGTCCAGACATCACTGCGTTCTGTCATTGTCCTCCAAACTGGAGCAAACATGTGAACACAAAGCCGACAGTTTGTCGTTATTCCACCCCTTCCAGCATGAACAGCATGAGCAGGTAGAAAGAGCAGTTTAAATTTCAACATGACTCCAACTGGTAGAGTGTACAGATTTTATAATGGAGCCATAGGGAACAAGAACCTCATTATACATTGGGCAGACACAGCATCATATTTCCCGAAATCCAGCGGGTCAAACACATGGCCTTCGATTTTACTGACCAAGTGAGAGCTGGTCCCACAAAAAGAACTCCAGGACTCTTGCTCGCTATTGACAAGATCGGATTCACTGAACGAAGAGAGATCCGGCAATTTTATGAATGAATAGAATGATCCAAAAAAGTCTTGAAAATTCTCAAAGGCCTGTTCAAAATAAGAATTAGCATCAGGATTATGAGATTTCAAGTCGGGTCATACAGACCACTTCCCCAATCGGCTATTGGCCTGTTGTTGGAAGGTGCGTCTTCAGTACTTCTGTCCAGAATTGTTGGTTTATCCAAAAAAAGGGATTGTATTCCCTGGCCTTGTGACTGGGCCTTATTCAGAGAATGTCCCAATTCTCTGAATAATCTTTCCTTTTGTTTTAAACTGGCCCATACTTTGTGAAAATCCCACCTTTGGTCTGGCTCTGAGGTTTGGGGGTTTAGGGGCTGCAGGTAGAGCTGGGGTGGGGTAGGTGTGGGGTGGTATTAGGTTAGACCTCACCAGATCTATCCCCTCACCTGTGACTGTGCTTTCCTGCTGCACACTGTTTCAGGTCAGGACATACAGCTGCCTTTCCGGCTCTGTGTTCCTGCAGGCTGTTACACCCTCAATGTCTGGGTGAGCCCTGCTCAGTCTTGGGACAATTTCTCTTTGCCTCCTAACCACGAGGCCCTCTCCAGTTGCTGAATACGATGCCTATTCTGCTGCTGCTATGTTCCATTGATGTGTGTGAGGTCTAATTGGAGAATGCAACCCAAAGTAATGATGCTGGAGGCCACGGGAGATTCTCCAGGATCCCTTCCATTCCAACCTGATTGATCCACATTCTCTCAACAACAGCTCAGATCCCATCCCCCTTCTCTCACCAGAACCCTGCAACACTCATGGCATCATCCCATCCTTGTACACTCCCATTATATTCCGCTCTTGTTAATCCCATTACTCTGCAAAACATATGACCTTTCCTCCCTTGACTGACCCCACTTCAACACGTGGACCATTTTGACCCTTCCAGCTGTTAACTGTTAGAACAAAGCACTTGGAAATGTTTAAGGTAATCTGGCAGGGCCAAAGTGGTTTTCAAAAGGAAAATCATGTTTAACTAATTTATTGGAGATCTTTGAAGAAATAAGTTGGTGTTGGAGATAAAGGTGAACCAGTGAATGTATTGTATTTAGATTTTGTTCAGATTGGTACACCACACGTTATAACTTACCAAACAAAAATGACCCCTAATCTCTATTTGCCAGCTGACCTTTGATCCATACCGATATGTTAGTCTGGACACCATCAGTGTTTGAATTCCACAATAATGTTTGACGTCGCCCCTTATCGAATGCCTTCTGGAAATCTAAACCCAGTCTATCCATTGGCTCCTCTTTAGCTGTAACACGGGTTAAACATGATTTTCTTTCTCTAAGTTTGATCCTGTCCATGTTTTAGTTAATGTGGATGTTGGGTCCTCTGTTTGAGATGTTGTCGTGTTCTGCCTTACAATGATCACTGCCCATCAGTAGTGACCACATGTTTCTCCTTTAACCTGCTCCATGTTTACACCTTGTTCATCTTTTGCAGAGGCTCAGATTACAGATTTATTCCCGATTTTTCTGGGCCGTCTCTTGCTTCTCCTGCTGTTTCTCATCGTCGCTGTCATCGTTTTGCTCAATGTAAACCAAAAGGCATGTTTCGCAAGCAAATAAAGATGGAGCAGGTAAATAGAGTTCATTATCGATTCATCGATGGTTACAACACAGAAGGAGGCCCTTTAGCTCCTCATATCTGTGACAGCCAACAAGGACCTGATGAGACTAATCCCATTTTTCCTCAGAGGAGAACAGAACATTAAATCCTCAGAGGGTGCCAAGGAATGATATGGAGCTACAGTCAATTACTGGTCTGGCCTTGGGTAGGGTTGTGGAACAGAGAGACTTAGGGCTTCAGAGACATCACTCTTCGAAGTTTGCATCACATGTTGACAGGGTGGTTATGAAGGTATTTAGTACACTTGCCTTCATTGCTCAGAGCTTTGAGTATAGGCGTTGGGAGGTTACATTGAGTCCCCTTCTTGAGCACTATGTCCCATTCTGGTCGTCCTGTTATAGAATGGAGAGTTTGGGGTAAAAGATGAGGCTGGATTCACTTGGGCTTTTCTCACTGGAGTGTAGCAGGCTGAGGGGTGACCTCATTGAGTTTATAAAATCATGAGGGGCATCAATAAGGTGAATGGTAGGTGTCTTTACCCTAGGGTGGGGGAGTTCAAGACTAGGGGTGAGAGGAGAAACATTTACAAAAGACAGGAGGGACAATTAATTTGCACAGAGAGTGGTTCATGTGTGAAATGAATGTTCACAGCAAGTGGCGAATGGGACACAGTTGCAATTCAGATAAGTGCACGAATAAGAAATGTTTCAGAGGGATATGGGCCAGGTACAGGCAGGTGGGATTAGTTTAGTTTGGGGCTGTGGTCAGCAAGGACTGGTCAGACTGAAGGTGTATGACTCGATGGGTCTAAGCATGAGATCTCCAGTCTTTTTGAGGCAAGTTTTTCCAATGATGAAGGTAATAACCCCACCTCTCATCTCCTTAAAAGATTTGCTAAGCCACAGCAAAAATTAAATTGTTATCATTATTTCCAAGAGATCACATGACAAGAAGCTTTTTGCAATCCAGGGAGCCTCCAAATAGCACAAAATGGTGCACTTTCGCCAAGTGGGCTTGATATATTGACTCATATTCCAAACAACACAAGTAAGGATTAGGAAATAGAAGGAGTTACTCGTGTTTGCAGTGGATAGTCTCCGACGTGTTGTTACACTCTAGGACACAGCATTAGTGAAGATATGATGGAGCCTTGGATTCTCATGTGGATTGGATGAATCAACTTGGGAAATATAACTTGGATGATGCATTCCAAGAGTTTATTTGGGATAATGCTGAAGAGCAGAGTGTTCGAACACTGAGCAGGGAGTTTTGACCTGGCAATATGCAATGGACAAGATGAATGAAGGGCCTCATCATAAATGAACCTCTGGGGAATAGTGATCATAACGTGATACAATTTTATGTCAATTTGGAGGCAGAGAAGTGTGAAAATAACGTTATTTCCAGAAAGTTGAACACCAGGTATGACGGGGGTATAAGGCTGGCTAAAGTGAAGTGGGAAAAGGCATGACTCAGCAAAGAAACAGCATTAGACTTTGAAGGAGATATTTCATAAATCTCAGCAAACAGGGGGAGGCCATTCAGCCCCTTAGGTCTGTTCTGTCATTCAGTGAGCAGATGGTTGATCTGATCATTCTCAGCTCCATTTTCCTCTTGTACCCCATGACCCTTGGGTTCCCTGCCCTGATTAAAACTCTGTCTCACCCCAAATCCCCCGACTCGACAGCACTATGAAGGAAATCATTCCACAGATGGACTATCCTCATTGAGAAGAAATTCCTCACCTCTGTCTTAAAAAGCAACCCCTTACTCTGAGATGATGGCGTCTGCTCTGAGCCTCTCCCCCCAAGGGGAAACATCCTCCGCACGCTGACCCTGTCACACCCCCAAAGCTAACTGACCTGGACTGACCGGTTCTTCGCTCCATTTTATTTCCAGACAAAGTTGGGATGTTGGTTGTTTTCCAACCCTCTGGGCCTTTTCCAAATTTCAAAGATTCCTGGAAGATTACTCCCAGTGCGTTCACTACCATGGTCGTTACTTCCTTCAATGTTCTCGGATGAATGCCACCAGGTCCAGGGGACTTATCGGTCTTTAGCCTCATTGGTTTGTCCTCCCTGCTCCCCACCGTGTTCCCATCAGCCCTCAGACCTGGAACCGGTTCCACAGCCAGGGAGACGGGCTCAATTCACTCCCATTTTTCTGACAATTACTCCCACAATCTCCTGCCGTCAGGAAGAATAGCACAGTCCTGTCCTGCCCTTCCTGTTTCCATCCCAGACACCGATCAAGAAACGATGGGGAAAGGAGAGCCCCACAATCACAGGCTTCCTGTTCACTGCTTCGGGAAATTTCCACATCAGGTTTAATTGTTCATCTTCCTAACCCCATGGTCAGAGTTTCAATAAAATATCCCAGACCACACTGCACAGTGTCAGCTGCTACAGGGCCCAGAGAGAGTGAGTGCCTGTGGGGGAGATATCATTTACTGCATCCCCTGCACCCGATGTGGCCTCCTCTATATTGGGGAGACAGGCCGCCTACATGCGGAACGTTTCAGAGAACACCTCTGGGACACCCAGACCAACCAACCCAACCACCCAGTGGCTCAATACTTCAACTCCCCCTCCCACTGCACCAAGGACATGCAGGTCCTTGGACTCCTCCATTGCCAGACCATAGCAACACGACAGCTGGAGGAAGAGCGCCTCATCTTCCACCTAGGAACCCTCCAACCACAAGGGATGAACTCAGATTTCTCCAGTTTCCTCATTTCCCCTCCCCCCACCTTGTCTCAGTCCCAACCCTCGAACTCAGCACCGCCTTCCTAACCTGCAATCTTCTTCCTGACCTCTCCTCCCCCACCCCCACTCCGGCCTATCACCCTCACCTTAACCTCCTTCCACCTATCGCATTTCCAACGCCCCTCCCCCAAGTCCCTCCTCCCTACCTTTTATCTTAGCCTGCTGGACACACCTTCCTCATTCCTGAAGAAGGGCTCATGCCCCAAACATCGATTCTCCTGCTCCTTGGATGCTGCCTGACCTGCTGCGCTTTTCCAGCAACACATTTTCAGCTCTGATCTCCAGCATCTGCAGTCCTCACTTTTTCCAGGAAATAACAGGCAGCAGGTAGAGGGGTGGGCAGGGAGCAGGATACAGGGGGGAATGGGCAGGGGGGAGTATACGGGGGAATGGGCAGGGGGGAGTATACAGGGAGGAATGGGCAGGGGGGAGTATATGGGGGGAATGGGCAGGGGGGAGTATACAGGGGGGAAAGGGCAGGGGGGAGTATATGGGGGGAATGGGCAGGGGGGAGTATACAGAGGGGAAAGGGCAGGGGGGAGTATATGGGGGGAATGGGCAGGGGGGAGTATATGGGGGGAATGGGCAGGGGGGATTATACAGGGGGGAATGGGCAGGGGGGAGTATATGGGGGGAATGGGCAGGGGGGAGTATATGGGGGGAATGGGCAGGGGGGATTATACAGGGGGGAAAGGGCAGGGGGGAGTATATGGGGGGAATGGGCAGGGGGGAGTATATGGGGGGAATGGGCAGGGGGGAGTATATGGGGTGAATGGGCAGGGGGGATTATACAGGGGGAATGGGCAGGGGGGAGTATATGGGGTGAATGGGCAGGGGGGATTATACAGGGGGAATGGGCAGGGGGGAGTATATGGGGGGAATGGGCAGGGGGGATTATACAGGGGGAATGGGCAGGGGGGAGTATATGGGGGGAATGGGCAGGGGGGATTATACAGGGGGAATGGGCAGGGGGAGAGCACCGTATTCAACAGACAGTGGGCAGTGAGCATTCAAGTTATTCGGACAGAATTAAATTCAGACCTTTCTAACAATAAATCTCGTGCCACTGAAGATCTGATGTCTGTGTGATGTTGCAGGAGGGTGATGGACAGGTGCATTACGCTGAACTCCAACTCCGACAGGTCACCCAGCGCCCACCCAGGATACAGACAGTGACTGATCCAGACTCCGAGTACGCGGCTGTCAAACACACATAGTCTCCTGGATGTATCCATCACTCTTACTGCAGGCAACCGACTCTCTGGATCCTCACCTCCCCAATTACTGAGCAGCATCCAACCCAGACTCTATAAAACCTGAGATTACTGGGCACTCTGACCCTCCCAGACCCAGAGATTACTGGGCACTCTGACCCTCCCAGACCCTGAGATTACTGGGTACTCTGACCCTCCCAGACCCTGAGATTACTGGGCACTCTGACCCTCCCAGACCCAGAGATTACTGGGCACTCAGACCCTCCCAAACCCTGGGATTACTGGGCACTCTGACCCTCCGAGACCCTGGGATTACTGGGCACTCTGACCCTCCCAGACCCTGAGATTACTGGGCACTCTGACCCTACCTGACCCTGAGATTACTGGACACTCTGACCCTCCCAGACCCTGGGATTACTGGGCACTCTGACCCTCCCAGACCCTGAGATTACTGAGCACTCAGACCATCCCAGACCCTGAGATTACTGGGCACTCAGACCCTCCCAGACCCTGAGATTACTGGGCACTCTGACCCTCTCAGACCCTGAGATTACTGGGCACTCTGACCCTCCCAGACCCTGAGATTACTGGGCACTCTGATCCTCCCAGACCCTGAGATTACTGGGCACTCTGACCCTCCCAGACCCAGAGATTACTGGGCACTCAAACCCTCCCAGACCCTGGGATTACTGGGCACTCTGACCCTCCCAGACCCTGAGATTACTGGGCACTCTGACCCTCCCAGACCCTGAGATTATTCTGACCGTCCCTGACCCCAGGATTATTGGATTGTCCGATAAGGAGAGATTGTGGAGACTGTGTCATTATTCTCTTGTGTTTGAAAGAATGAGGAGATCTCCATGAAACCTTCACGTTCTCACAGGGATTGATGGGGCAGGTGTGGATCTAATGTTACTCCCGTTGGGATCTCCAACCAGGGAGCTCAGTCCCAGGATTCCGGGACAGCTCTTTTCAATCTGAGATGCGGAGGAATTTCTTCATCCAGGGTGGAGGGAGATGAATCTTTTGGAATTCTGTTTCCCAGAGGCTGTGGAAGCTCAATTTTTGAGGAAATTCCCAACTGAAATTGTTAGTTTTCTCATTTTGAATGGATCTTCAGGATTGTGAAGGCATATGGTGTTGAGGTGCAGGATCAGCCATGATTATATACTGAACATATCAACATCTCTCAGCAACTGACTGCATCCCTCTCACAACCTGCCCTTCCACCTATTTTCGTGATTTGGAAATGTTCCTCTCGTTCATTCATTTCCTTTTCCTTGGCCATTGATGTACATTGTGAATAGCTGTGGTCCCAGTATTGATTCCTGTGGAACCCACTGGTCATGGAGCACCATCTTGTAATAGAGACCCTTACCCCCTCTCACCATTTCCTGCACATGAGCTAATTCTCTCGTCCCACCAATATTCTCCCTCCAACATCACGGGCTCTGATCTTGTGACTTTACCTTTTGTGAGGTTCCTCATCAAACACCTTCTGAAAGCCGAGAGAGTGGTGCTGGAAAAGCACAGCAGGGTCAGGCAGCATCCGAGGAGCAGGAGAGTCAACGTTTCGGACATAAGCCTTTCTTCAGGAATGCTCAGCCATTTTGTATCGGGCTGTCCCATTGGCTGTTTTCCTGTTCAAGGATTATTTCAAACTGATACCCAATGGACCCACTGTCTCTCTGCAGATCCCTGTTTAGGATGAAGTCAGGGCCTGGGGCACTCTCTACCTTTCTCCCCATTAGTTTGTCTCATGGTGATGGTAGTTAATTCCTCCCCCCCCCCCCCCCCCCCCCAATATTCTTTCATCTCAATGGGATGTTTAAAGTGTCCATCACCATGAAGATGATGCAAAACCTCTGTTTAACTCCTCTCCCATTTCCTTTTTCCCCAAATCCATTTCCCTAGATTCATTTTCTAAGGGGCCTGTGTGAACTTTGACCTCTCTCTTCCTTTTATATACATTTGAAGAAGCTCATCCCTGACCACTGACCCTGTTTGAGGTTGTTAATCTGAGGGGTGTGGCTGCTTTCTGAAGCAATTCACTCTCATGTAAATCTCCCCCCTCCCTGATGATCTGGGCTCATCAAACTGTGAGCCAGAGTTCCTCAAACAGCCAACACCAACAATCAGTGTGCTCCTTATGAACCACAAGAAGGTTCTCCAGCTCCCACCTCATGCAGTTCCAATCCCACACCGAGCTCTGCCTCTCTGTGTTCATGTCTTTGTTCTGAATTTGTTTCATTTTAAGCATTTCCTCCTGTTTATTTGAGTTTAGTTTGTAATTGGTCAATAGTTCCGCTATTTACTCTCGATCTGAAAGTAACTGATAATACAGAGTGAAATTGTGACGGGTTTTCCTGCTGATGCTGATGTTGTGGGATTTGGAACTATCTCATTAAAGCTAACCACTGAATAACTTCCAACGGGCTCACAGTGTTCCGTGAATTCAGGGTTTTGGGAATAATTGGATCGTCTGGAGTGATTGAGGATGGGAATGAGGAATCTGTGTTGATGAAAGCATTTGTGGAGAAAGCTATTCCCAGATACCAATCACCTGACCCAATGAGATTCGGGAATAAAACCCCGGGGGGGGGGGGGGGGGAGAGTTGAGGAGGGGGGGGTGGAGTGGAAGCATCCTTATTCATGTTGTGAGTGAAGCTCCGAATGGATCGGATTGGCACCTCAACAAGGAAGGGGTCGGTGGGGAGGAGGAACGTGGGTGGGTGGTATTGGGGGGGTGGAGGGGTGAGGGGCTAGGCTTGGTGGGGGATGGAGGGATTGTTGGTGACAGGCTCCAAGCCTTCATTCACCTCCATTCAGTGAAAGGCAGCTCCTGGGGAGGGGGGCTCTGTGACCGAGTCAGTCTGACTGGGAAGGTCAAGGCAGATTCCCCCCATAGCCACCCATCCCCCATCCTGCCCTCAGGATTTCTCACGGAGTTGGGTCACTCCCCATCACCTGGGGCAGAAGGAGCGATTCTCAAGGGACAGACATCCAGCCGGAAACCCCCTTCCTTTTGAAAGTTGGGTTCAAACCCTGGCCTTGATCTGCAAACCCAAGGTGGACATTTACAAATCTTCACGGAGAGATAGGGAGAAGGGAAAAGGGATCGAGTGGAGGGATTATGATGGAGAGGGAAGGAATGGGAGAGACAGGGAGGGAAAGGAGGAATGGGATAGAGAGAGGGGAAATGGGATAGAGAGGGAAAGGTGTAGAGGTGGAATGGGATAGACAGAGGGAAAGGGATAGAAAGAGAGGGGAATAGGATAGAGGGGGAGGGAATGGGATAGAGAGAGGGAAAGGGATAGAGGAGGAATGGGGTAAAGAGTGAGGGAACGGGATAGAGTGGGAGGGAATGGGATTGAGGGAAAGGGAATTGATAGAGGGGAATGGGATATAAAGGAGAGGGAGGGAATGGGAGAGAAAGAGGGGGAAAGGGATAGTGAGTGAGGGAATTGGACAGAGAGAAGGAGGGAATGGGACAGAGAGGGAGTGAATGGGATAGAGAGGAAGGGAAAGGGTTAGAGAGGGAGGGAAAGGGTTAGAGGGGGCAATGGATGGAGAGTGATGGAATGAGATGGGGGAATGGGATAGAGATGGAGAGAATGGTATAAAGAGGGAGGGAATGGGAGAAAGAGAGAGACAGGGGTGAATGGGACAATGAGTGAGGGAATTGAACAGAGAGAGGGAGGGAATGGGAATGAGAGGATGGGAATGGATAGAGAGAGAGGAGGGAATAGGTTCAAGAGTGAGGGAATTGGATAGAGAGTGAGGGAATTGACAGAGAGAGGGAGGGGAATGGGATAGAGAGGGAGGGAATGGGATACAGATGGGGGAATGGGATCGAGAGAGAGGGAATGGGAAAGAGAGAGGAGGGAATAGGTTAGAGAGTGAGAGAATTGGACCGAGAGAGGGGGCAATGCGATAGAGAGTGAGGCAATGGGATGGAGAGGGAAGAATGGGAGAGAGATGGCTGATGGGAAGGGGAAACCATCGAAGTCTGTGCTTGTTGGTAAAAAGCTGAATAGTATTGGTTTGAATTGCAGGAATGGAAAGAATAGCTGTAATTTAGTGGGTAAATTTCTTTGCTGCCATGTTTTGGAAAGCCGACCTGAAAGCACTTAGTTTCAATGCTTTCAGAAAAACAAAATAACCCCCTGAATCTAAAGATGAGTAAAACTGCAAAACTCCTGTTTGATCCGGCGGGGGGGGATATCCCGGAGTCTCGACAACGATTGAAGGAGGTTATGCAGTGACGGTGCGGTGTGCTCAGGAACAGCAAGGATGTGATGGTTTACACAGGCCGATGGATCCCAGAGACACTGGGAATCTGAAAGGGATCCTTTCAAATCTGTGGCACAGAGTCTTGTCGCAAACTCAACACCAGGGAACCTGCTGGCATCTACTGGAGAACAAGAGGAACTGTCTGAATATCTGTGGTCTGTATTCCCCCCCCCACTCCCCTGCCCCTTCCTGGGGATTATTCTAACAGAGCCAAGCCAGGGCCTTGCATCTTTAACAGCCAACTTTGATTTTAAAATGCTGACCTGTGCTTCCCATCTGTCCAGTCAGACTGTACTGATATCTACTAATACCTGTGGAACGTTACAGGCGATGCAGCACCTGACTGGCATTGTTGATTCGCTCCGTTGGCTGGATAGCTGTTTGGGACAGGGGCTGGCAGATACAGTGTGGGTCCAATCCCTTCTCAACGTGGCCCCCTTAACGCTAGCCCCTCCCCACCCCCAGCCGAGCTATGGTGACCCTCAGAGCAATACCCCAGCTGTTCTCTCCCTCAGTCACTAATCTTAGAATCATAGAATCCCGAGAGTGTGGAAACAGGCCCTTCAGCCCAAAAACAAGTCCACTCCGACACTCCAAAGAGTCTCCCACCCAGACCCTTCCCCTAACCTATTACACTACACCTACTATGGTGACTTCACGATGCACCTCAAATCTGACAGACATGAAGTCTTCCCCATCCCTGTCATTACCATCAAATGTAGCCCCTCAGTGTGAATACTAGCCCCTCCTGGGGACAGGGTGAATGTAAGGCCCCCATTCAGCCTGAGTTCAGGGGGCTGCAGGGTTTGACCATCTGCTGTGTGGATAAACAAACTGAGGCCATTCACCAGTGACGCCTTGTGGCTGATAGCCCCACATTCCTGTTACTGTCAGGAGCTCCCTCAGAAAAACCCGATCAATCTCAATCTTGTGGGGCTGAGGGGGGACAGGGGGCCACGGTTTTCACTGTGTAACAAAGTATTTCCTGACTTCACTCTTGAATCACTTTGCTCCAACTTTAAACCTCCCAACACCAACTCCAACATCAGAGGAAGTCATTGTCCCCCTCTCCCACCCACTGGTCCAATTGTAAACACACTACAAGTGGACCGACCCTTTCCCTCAACCTTTAACAATTACAGCAAACCAGGCGTCATCCAGGAACCCTGCCCTAATAACACCCCCCCCCCTCAGGGTCATGTATCTCCTCCAGTGTTACTGAGGTATCCTTGTCGAGGTACTGGGGATAGAGTTAAAACCAGCTTTCTCACACACTCATCATAGCCCCATTCAATTGGACTTTCCCAACCCTGGAGGGGAACATGAGTGAAAGATATTTCCTAACAATGCATTGCACAACCCAGGAAATGCACTTGAGAGTGTTCATCATTGGAGATTGCTATCAAACTGAGAAGTGAAACTCATTACTTTTCAATGGTTTTGAGGCAGAGGGAGATAGATTGCTGACCTTCATGTGGATGTTGGATAATTCAGGGATGTACAGGAATGTGGCTTTGGAAATGGGAATCCAGCAGATTGCTGTCTTTCTGCAGTCAGAGTGCAGCTGGTCTCTTGCTGTGGGTCTCACTCAAGTTGCTTGGAGATCTTGTCTGAAGCAGGTGGTATCACCTCAGGATCAGGGGGGGATCCCAGGCTTCGCTTCAGCTCAGACCTCAATGACCAATTCACAGCCATCATTACCCTTGGGATTGATAGAGCTGGAGGACATTTACCAGGTTCCCCTGGCTCAGTTACAAAGGGGTATACAACTCACGGGGGTATTTATTCAGGTTTACCCTTCTCATTAGGGTATTGGAACAGGAAGGAGATATCTGATGTACAGCAACGGAAACCAGGAAGAGTATCCCTATGGGAAAAGATTTGCTAACCCAGGATAGGCCCACAAAAGTGATATTGGTCAAACTGTACCAGAACACCCAGAATTCCCGATCAGACAGCACACAGACAAGGGGAATACACTGTAAGCTCCCATGGACAGGACAGAGCACCACAGATATGTCAAAGCCCCAAAGGCAGTTTCACAACTCAGCAATACCAAAGCCGCACAAAGAGCAGGTCAGACAGAGAGGCACCAGCAAAGAACATGCTCCAGGAACAGGACAATGGAAGCATCTCACCACTTTACAAGAGACATTAACAGCTACCTGTGGAGAGGAATGGAACCATGATGCTGTCAGGATGTTGCATTGTGTGAAGGAACAGGACATTCATCCGCTAAACCTTTTTCCAATTAGCATCCTTGCAACCAAATTACTCCATTTCCAGAAACGTTGTAGTTTCCCACTTCCTAATCAGTGTCATTGTGCAGCATTACTATAAAACTGGTCTGATCCTCAGCTCTGAGAGGGGAGACTGATCTACCTGGAACACACTGTCAGTTCTGTGTCAGCCTGGTCAGTTTCTCTTCCAGCGATATCACTTGCAATAAACTGTTTGTCAATTTCACTTTGAGCGGGGTTTTGTGATCTCTAACCTATTGGGTAAATTTCTCTGACAGTTTGCCGTTAGTCAGCAGACCCTTCTGTTTTTCTCTCTCAACAGGGTAAGTGAACCTCACCTTTTAAATTTAAACCCCTTGGTACCTGGGGGCTAGCCCTGCCCCGTGGGTCAGACCAGAGAGACACTGGATGATTGGGCAGGGTGGACACAATTCTGATCTGCGGCGAATTGGCTTCACCTACTGGAATTCGGAAATTGAGTAGTGACCCTGGGCCTGGGGAGGTGGGCACTGGACTCCTAAACTGATGTGTTCCTTTTAAGCTGCCATGTCTGGGCCTGAGGAAGTTGGCTGGTGGGAAAGTAAGTGAACTGGCAGCAGGTAATTCGGTCCTAAACAGCGTGGACTGGAAGTCATCACCTGTGCGACATTAATTACCTCAAATTTTACAGCAAACCTGAACTTGGCCCCAGGCATAATTGACCTTGAGCCAGAACTGCGGTCACGAACCTGTTCGAGCCAGGAGAAAGGCAGTCGGCTAGAGAAAGTTAGGCACAATACAGGAGAGACTGCTCATCAAATTCTCGCTTTACTCCTGATACACCCACAGCTGGAACAACATTGACTCGGGCCCAGCTGTGTTGTACTGTCCTGTGGTTTCTAAGTGTTTGTTTTGGGTGTGTCTGCTTGTTCTGTCCTTACTACGTGCTTGGGCTGTGTTTGTTCAGCACTGAAGAGTTTGTTCACTTTGTGGTCAGCGATGACACACATGAGTAACTTTTATTGCCTAGCCTGTCAATCACTCGCTGCCTGTGTTCTGTTAGCTCTCTCTCACTTTTTTTTCATCAAAATCTAAAATACAGCACTTAGAAACCATCCCAAGATGTCCAGGGTGTCACAGGGGGCACAGCCATCCACTGTCTGCTGGGAGATGCCAGCTGTGGGAGCTGGGCAACCCCAAACACGTGGTGAGAACAGCCCGGGACCAAAAATGAACAAGAGTACTCTGAAAAGGCACGGTCAATACTTAGACAAGGTAGGAGATGCTTTTGTTACAGCTTGGCCACTGGCAGACACTGGGCTAAAAGACACAGGGACCAGCCATTCCGTTATCCCCTTCACAAGGGAACTTTACACCTGGTCCCATGGGAACCGGCTCCGGCAAAATTGATTACTGAACCACGGCCATTACAGGGGGGCACGGGGATCCCTCATGGGACACTGGTTACATGTTGCAGTATCTGACAAAATGTCAGGACATTGCCAAACACCACCAGCCCCCAAAAGTTAAAGCCCAAAGCACCCGGTGTCTGCAGAAAACAGACAACCCCCTGCCCGCTTCACTGCCCGCTTCACTGTCCACTTCACTGCTCGCTGCACTGTCCACTTCACTGCCCACTTCACTGCTCGCTGCACTGCCCGCTTCACTGTCCACTTCACTGTCCACTTCACTGTCCACTTCACTGTCCGCTTCACTGCCCACTTCACTGTCCGCTTCACTGCTCGCTTCACTGCCCACTTCACTGCTTGCTTCACTGTCCACTTCACTGTCCACTTCACTGTCCACTTCACTGTCCACTTCACTGTCCGCTTCACTGTCCGCTTCACTGCCCGCTTCACTGCCCGCTTCACTGCCCGCTGCACTGCTCGCTGCACTGTCCACTTCACTGCCCACTTCACTGCTCGCTGCACTGCCCGCTTCACTGTCCGCTTCACTGCCCGCTGCACTGCTCGCTGCACTGTCCACTTCACTGCCCACATCACTGTCCACTTCACTGTCCACTTCACTGTCCACTTCACTGTCCACTTCACTGCTCGCTTCACTGCTCGCTTCACTGTCCGCTTCACTGTCCGCTTCACTGTCCGCTTCACTGCCCGCTGCACTGTCCACTTCACTGCCCGCTGCACTGCCCGCTGCACTGTCCGCTTCACTGTCCGCTTCACTGTCCGCTTCACTGTCCGCTTCACTGTCCGCTTCACTGCCCGCTGCACTGTCCGCTTCACTGTCCGCTTCACTGTCCGCTTCACTGCCCGCTGCACTGCCCGCTGCACTGTCCGCTTCACTGCCCGCTGCACTGCCCGCTGCACTGTCCGCTTCACTGTCCACTTCACTGTCCACTTCACTGCTCGCTTCACTGTCCACTGCACTGTTCACTTCACTGTCCACTTCACTGTCCACTTCACTGTCCACTTCACTGCTCGCTTCACTGTCCACTTCACTGTCCACTTCACTGTCCGCTTCACTGCTCGCTTCACTGTCCACTTCACTGTCCACTGCACTGTCCACTTCACTGTCCACTTCACTGTCCACTTCACTGTCCACTTCACTGTCCACTTCACTGTCCACTTCACTGCTCCCTTCACTGTCCGCTTCACTGTCCACTTCACTGTCCACTTCACTGTCCACTTCACTGTCCACTTCACTGCTCGCTTCACTGTCCGCTTCACTGTCCACTTCACTGTCCACTTCACTGTCCACTTCACTGTCCACTTCACTGTCCACTTCACTGTCCACTTCACTGTCCGCTTCACTGCCCACTTCACTGCTCGCTTCACTGCTCGCTTCACTGCCCACTTCACTGCTTGCTTCACTGTCCACTTCACTGTCCACTTCACTGTCCACTTCACTGTCCGCTTCACTGTCCACTTCACTGTCCGCTTCACTGTCCGCTTCACTGTCCGCTTCACTGCCCACTTCACTGTCCACTTCACTGTCCACTTCACTGCTCGCTTCACTGCCCACTTCACTGCTTGCTTCACTGTCCACTTCACTGTCCACTTCACTGTCCACTTCACTGTCCACTTCACTGCTCGCTTCACTGTCCACTTCACTGTCCACTTCACTGTCCACTTCACTGTCCGCTTCACTGTCCGCTTCACTGTCCGCTTCACTGCCCACTGCACTGCCCACTGCACTGTCCACTGCACTGTCCACTGCACTGTCCGCTTCACTGCCCGCTGCACTGTCCACTTCACTGTCCACTTCACTGCTCGCTTCACTGTCCGCTTCACTGTCCGCTTCACTGTCCGCTGCACTGCCCACTTCACTGTCCACTTCACTGCCCACTTCACTGTCCACTTCACTGTCCACTTCACTGTCCGCTTCACTGCCCGCTTCACTGTCCACTTCACTGCCCGCTGCACTGTCCACTGCACTGTCCACTGCACTGTCCACTTCACTGTCCACTTCACTGTCCACTTCACTGTCCACTTCACTGCCCGCTGCACTGTCCACTTCACTGTCCACTGCACTGTCCACTTCACTGCCCGCTGCACTGCCCGTTGCACTGTCCGCTTCACTGTCCACTTCACTGCCCACTTCACTGCCCGCTGCACTGCCCGCTGCACTGTCCGCTTCACTGCCCGCTTCACTGCCCGCTGCACTGCCCGCTGCACTGCCCGCTGCACTGTCCACTGCACTGTCCACTGCACTGTCCACTTCACTGTCCACTTCACTGCCCGCTTCACTGTCCACTGCACTGCCCGCTTCACTGTCCACTGCACTGTCCACTTCACTGCCCGCTGCACTGCCCGTTGCACTGTCCGCTTCACTGTCCACTTCACTGCCCACTTCACTGCCCACTTCACTGCCCGCTGCACTGCCCGCTGCACTGTCCGCTTCACTGCCCGCTTCACTGCCCGCTGCACTGCCCGCTGCACTGCCCGCTGCACTGTCCGCTTCACTGTCCACTTCACTGTCCACTTCACTGCCCGCTGCACTGCCCGCTGCACTGCCCGCTGCACTGTCCGCTTCACTGTCCGCTTCACTGCCCACTTCACTGCAAGCTGCACTGTCCACTTCACTGTCCGCTTCACTGTCCGCTTCACTGTCCGCTTCACTGCCCGCTGCACTGCCCGCTGCACTGCCCGCTGCACTGTCCACTTCACTGTCCACTTCACTGTCCACTTCACTGCCCACTTCACTGTCCGCTTCACTGTCCGCTTCACTGCCCGCTTCACTGCCCGCTTCACTGCCCGCTGCACTGTCCACTTCACTGTCCACTTCACTGCCCGCTTCACTGCCCGCTTCACTGCCCGCTGCACTGTCCACTTCACTGTCCACCTCACTGTCCACCTCACTGCCCACTTCACTGTCCGCTTCACTGTCCGCTTCACTGTCCGCTTCACTGTCCACTTCACTGCCCGCTTCACTGTCCGCTGCACTGTCCGCTTCACTGTCCGCTGCACTGTCCGCTGCACTGTCCGCTTCACTGTCCACTTCACTGTCCGCTTCACTGTCCGCTTCACTGTCCGCTTCACTGTCCGCTTCACTGTCCGCTGCACTGTCCGCTTCACTGTCCGCTGCACTGTCCGCTTCACTGTCCGCTGCACTGTCCGCTGCACTGTCCGCTTCACTGTCCACTTCACTGTCCACTTCACTGTCCACTTCACTGTCCGCTTCACTTTCCACTTCACTGCCCGCTTCACTGTCCACTGCACTGCCCGCTTCACTGTCCACTGCACTGTCCACTTCACTGTCCACTGCACTGTCCACTGCACTGTCCGCTTCACTGCCCGCTGCACTGTCCACTTCACTGTCCACTTCACTGCTCGCTTCACTGCCCACTTCACTGTCCACTTCACTGCCCACTTCACTGTCCACTTCACTGTCCACTTCACTGTCCGCTTCACTGCCCGCTTCACTGTCCGCTGCACTGTCCGCTGCACTGTCCGCTGCACTGTCCACTTCACTGTCCACTTCACTGCTCGCTTCACTGTCCGCTTCACTGTCCGCTTCACTGTCCGCTGCACTGCCCACTTCACTGTCCACTTCACTGCCCACTTCACTGTCCACTTCACTGTCCACTTCACTGTCCGCTTCACTGCCCGCTTCACTGTCCGCTTCACTGCCCGCTGCACTGTCCACTGCACTGTCCACTTCACTGTCCACTTCACTGTCCACTTCACTGTCCACTTCACTGTCCACTTCACTGCCCGCTGCACTGTCCACTTCACTGTCCACTGCACTGCCCGCTTCACTGTCCACTGCACTGCCCGCTTCACTGTCCACTGCACTGTCCACTTCACTGCCCGCTGCACTGCCCGTTGCACTGTCCGCTTCACTGTCCACTTCACTGCCCACTTCACTGCCCGCTGCACTGCCCGCTGCACTGTCCACTTCACTGCCCGCTTCACTGCCCGCTGCACTGCCCGCTGCACTGCCCGCTGCACTGTCCGCTTCACTGTCCACTTCACTGTCCACTTCACTGCCCGCTGCACTGCCCGCTGCACTGCCCGCTGCACTGTCCGCTTCACTGTCCGCTTCACTGCCCACTTCACTGCAAGCTGCACTGTCCACTTCACTGTCCACTTCACTGTCCGCTTCACTGTCCACTTCACTGCCTGCTTCACTGCCCGCTGCACTGCCCGCTGCACTGCCCGCTGCACTGTCCACTTCACTGTCCACTTCACTGCCCACTTCACTGTCCGCTTCACTGTCCGCTTCACTGCCCGCTTCACTGCCCGCTGCACTGTCCACTTCACTGTCAACTTCACTGTCCACTTCACTGCCCGCTTCACTGCCCGCTGCACTGTCCACTTCACTGTCCACCTCACTGTCCACCTCACTGCCCACTTCACTGTCCGCTTCACTGTCCGCTTCACTGTCCGCTTCACTGTCCACTTCACTGCCCGCTTCACTGTCCGCTGCACTGTCCGCTTCACTGTCCGCTGCACTGTCCGCTGCACTGTCCGCTTCACTGTCCACTTCACTGTCCACTTCACTGTCCACTTCACTGTCCACTTCACTGTCCGCTTCACTTTCCGCTTCACTGCTCGCTTCACTGCTCGCTTCACTGCTCGCTTCACTGTCCACTTCACTGTCCGCTTCACTGTCCACTTCACTGTCCGCTTCACTGTCCACTTCACTGTCCACTTCACTGCCCGCTGCACTGTCCACTTCACTGCCCGCTGCACTGTCCACTTCACTGTCCACTGCACTGCCCGCTTCACTGTCCACTTCACTGCTCGCTTCACGGTCCACTTCACTGTCCACTTCACTGTCCACTTCACTGTCCACTTCACTGCCCGCTTCACTGTCCACTTCACTGCTCGCTTCACTGTCCACTTCACTGTCCACTTCACTGTCCGCTTCACTGTCCGCTTCACTGTCCACTCCACTGCCCACTTCACTGCCCGTTGCACTGTCCACTTCACTGCCCGCTTCACTGCCCGCTTCACTGCCCGCTGCACTGCCCGCTGCACTGTCCACTTCACTGTCCGGTTCACTGCCCGCTGCACTGCCCGCTGCACTGCCCGCTGCACTGCCCGCTTCACTGTCCACTTCACTGTCCACTTCACTGCCCACTTCACTGTAAACTTCACTGCTCGCTTCACTGCTCGCTTCACTGCTCGCTTCACTGTCCACTGCACTGTCCACTTCACTGTCCACTTCACTGCCCGCTTCACTGCCCGCTTCACTGTCCACTGCACTGTCCACTGCACTGCCCGCTGCACTGTCCACTTCACTGTCCACTTCACTGTCCACTTCACTGTCCACTTCACTGTCCGCTTCACTGCCCGCTGCACTGTCCACTTCACTGTCCGCTTCACTGTCCGCTTCACTGTCCGCTTCACTGTCCGCTTTACTGCCCGCTTCACTGTCCGCTTCACTGTCCGCTGCACTGCCCGCTGCACTGTCCACTTCACTGTCCGCTTCACTGTCCGCTTCACTGTCCGCTTCACTGCCCGCTGCACTGTCCACTTCACTGTCCGCTTCACTGCCCGCTGTACTGTCCGCTTCACTGTCCGCTTCACTGTCCGCTTCACTGCCCGCTGCACTGTCCACTTCACTGTCCGCTTCACTGTCCGCTTCACTGTCCGCTTCACTGTCCACTTCACTGTCCACTTCACTGTCCACTTCACTGTCCGCTGCACTGCCCGCTGCACTGTCCACTTCACTGTCCAGTTCACTGTCCGCTGCACTGCCCGCTGCACTGTCCACTTCACTGTCCGCTTCACTGTCCGCTTCACTGTCCGCTTCACTGCCCGCTGCACTGTCCACTTCACTGTCCACTTCACTGTCCACTTCACTGTCCACTTCACTGTCCGCTTCACTGCCCACTTCACTGCCCACTTCACTGTCCGCTGCACTGCCCGCTGCACTGCCCGCTTCACTGTCCGCTTCACTGTCCGCTTCACTGCCCGCTTCACTGTCCGCTTCACTGTCCGCTTCACTGCCCGTTGCACTGCCCGCTGCACTGTCCACTTCACTGTCCGCTTCCCTGTCCGCTTCACTGTCCGCTTCACTGTCCGCTTCACTGCCCGCTGCACTGCCCGCTGCACTGTCCACTTCACTGTCCACTTCACTGTCCACTTCACTGTCCACTTCACTGACCAGTTCACTGCTCGCTTCACTGTTCACTTCACTCTCCACTTCACTCTCCACTTCACTCTCCACTTCACTGTCCACTTCACTGTCCACTTCACTGTCCACTTCACTGTCCACTTCACTGCTCGCTTCACTGCTCGCTTCATTGCTCGCTTCACTGTCCACTTCACTGTCCACTTCACTGTCCACTTCACTGCCCACTGCACTGTCCACTTCACTGCTCGCTTCACTGTCCACTTCACTGTCCACTTCACTGTCCACTTCACTGCCCACTGCACTGTCCACTTCACTGTCCACTTCACTGCCCACTTCACTGCTCGCTGCACTGTCCACTTCACTGTCCACTTCACTGTCCACTTCACTGTCCACTTCACTGCCCACTGCACTGTCCACTGCACTGTCCACTTCACTGTCCACTTCACTGTCCACTTCACTGCTCGCTTCACTGCCCACTTCACTGCCCACTGCACTGTCCACTTCACTGTCCGCTTCACTGCTCGCTGCACTGTCCACTTCACTGTCCACTTCACTGTCCACTTCACTGCCCACTGCACTGTCCACTTCACTGTCCACTTCACTGTCCACTTCACTGTCCGCTTCACTGTCCGCTTCACTGTCCGCTTCACTGTCCACTGCACTGTCCACTGCACTGTCCACTTCACTGTCCACTTCACTGCCCACTTCACTGCCCGCTTCACTGCCCGCTTCACTGTCCGCTTCACTGTCCACTTCACTGTCCACTGCACTGTCCACTGCACTGCCCGCTTCACTGTCCACTGCACTGTCCACTTCACTGTCCACTTCACTGTCCACTTCACTGTCCACTTCACTGTCCACTTCACTGCTCGCTTCACTGTCCACTTCACTGCCCACTTCACTGCCCGCTAAACTGCCCGCTGCACTGTCCGCTGCACTGTCCGCTGCACTGCCCGCTGCACTGTCCACTTCACTGCCCGCTGCACTGTCCACTTCACTGACCACTTCACTGACCACTTCACTGTCCACTTCACTGTCCGCTTCACTGCCTGCTTCACTGTCCGCTTCACTGCCCGCTTCACTGCCCGCTGCACTGCCCGCCGCACTGTCCACTTCACTGCCCACTTCACTGTCCGCTTCACTGTCCGCTTCACTGTCCGCTTCACTGCCCGCTGCACTGCCCGCTGCACTGTCCACTTCACTGTCCACTTCACTGTCCACTTCACTGCCCGCTGCACTGTCCACACCACTGTCCACTTCACTGTCCACTTCACTGTCCACTTCACTGTCCGCTTCACTGTCCGCTTCACTGCCCGCTGCACTGCCCACTTCACTGCCCACTTCACTGCCCACTTCACTGTCCGCTTCACTGTCCGCTTCACTGTCCGCTGCACTGCCCGCTGCACTGTCCACTTCACTGTCCACTTCACTGTCCACTTCACTGTCCGCTTCACTGTCCACTTCACTGCCCGCTTCACTGCCCGCTGCACTGCCCGCTGCACTGTCCACTTCACTGTCCACTTCACTGCCCGCTTCACTGTCCGCTTCACTGTCCGCTTCACTGTCCGCTTCACTGCCCGCTTCACCGCCCGCTGCACTGCCCGCTGCACTGTCCACTTCACTGTCCACTTCACTGTCCACTTCACTGTCCGCTTCACTGTCCGCTTCACTGCCCGCTGCACTGCCCGCTGCACTGTCCGCTTCACTGTCCACCTCACTGTCCACCTCACTGCCCGCTTCACTGTCCGCTTCACTGTCCGCTTCACTGTCCGCTTCACTGTCCACTTCACTGCCCGCTTCACTGCCCGCTTCACTGCCCGCTGCACTGTCCGCTTCACTGTCCGCTGCACTGTCCGCTGCACTGTCCGCTTCACTGTCCGCTTCACTTTCCGCTTCACTGCTCGCTTCACTGCTCGCTTCACTGCTCGCTTCACTGTCCACTTCACTGTCCGCTTCACTGTCCACTTCACTGTCCGCTTCACTGTCCGCTTCACTGTCCACTTCACTGTCCACTTCACTGCCCGCTGCACTGCCCGCTGCACTGTCCACTTCACTGTCCACTGCACTGCCCGCTTCACTGTCCACTTCACTGCTCGCTTCACTGTCCACTTCACTGTCCACTTCACTGTCCACTTCACTGCCCGCTTCACTGTCCACTTCACTGCTCGCTTCACTGTCCACTTCACTGTCCACTTCACTGTCCGCTTCACTGTCCGCTTCACTGTCCACTCCACTGCCCACTTCACTGCCCGTTGCACTGTCCACTTCACTGCCCGCTTCACTGCCCGCTTCACTGCCCGCTGCACTGCCCGCTGCACTGCCCGCTGCACTGTCCACTGCACTGTCCGGTTCACTGCCCGCTGCACTGCCAGCTGCACTGCCCGCTGCACTGCCCGCTTCACTGTCCACTTCACTGTCCACTTCACTGCCCACTTCACTGTAAACTTCACTGCTCGCTTCACTGCTCGCTTCACTGCTCGCTTCACTGTCCACTGCACTGTCCACTGCACTGTCCACTTCACTGTCCACTTCACTGTCCGCTTCACTGTCCGCTTCACTGTCCACTTCACTGTCCACTTCACTGCCCGCTGCACTGCCCGCTGCACTGTCCACTTCACTGTCCACTGCACTGCCCGCTTCACTGTCCACTTCACTGCTCGCTTCACTGTCCACTTCACTGTCCACTTCACTGTCCACTTCACTGCCCGCTTCACTGTCCACTTCACTGCTCGCTTCACTGTCCACTTCACTGTCCACTTCACTGTCCGCTTCACTGTCCGCTTCACTGTCCACTCCACTGCCCACTTCACTGCCCGTTGCACTGTCCACTTCACTGCCCGCTTCACTGCCCGCTTCACTGCCCGCTGCACTGCCCGCTGCACTGCCCGCTGCACTGTCCACTTCACTGTGCGCTGCACTGCCCGCTTCACTGCCCGCTTCACTGCCCGCTTCACTGTCCACTGCACTGTCCACTGCACTGCCCGCTGCACTGTCCACTTCACTGTCCACTTCACTGTCCACTTCACTGTCCGCTTCACTGTCCGCTTCACTGCCCGCTGCACTGTCCACTTCACTGTCCGCTTCACTGTCCGCTTCACTGTCCGCTTCACTGTCCGCTTTACTGCCCGCTTCACTGCCCGCTGCACTGCCCGCTGCACTGTCCACTTCACTGTCCACTTCACTGTCCGCTTCACTGTCCGCTTCACTGTCCGCTTCACTGCCCGCTGCACTGTCCACTTCACTGTCCGCTTCACTGCCCGCTGTACTGTCCGCTTCACTGTCCGCTTCACTGTCCGCTTCACTGCCCGCTGCACTGTCCACTTCACTGTCCACTTCACTGTCCGCTTCACTGTCCGCTTCACTGTCCGCTTCACTGTCCACTTCACTGTCCACTTCACTGTCCGCTGCACTGCCCGCTGCACTGTCCACTTCACTGTCCAGTTCACTGTCCGCTGCACTGCCCGCTGCACTGTCCACTTCACTGTCCGCTTCACTGTCCGCTTCACTGCCCGCTGCACTGCCCACTTCACTGTCCACTTCACTGTCCGCTGCACTGCCCGCTGCACTGCCCACTGCACTGCCCACTTCACTGTCCACTTCACTGTCCACTTCACTGTCCACTTCACTGCCCGCTTCACTGCCCGCTTCACTGTCCACTGCACTGTCCACTTCACTGCCCGCTTCACTGTCCACTGCACTGTCCACTTCACTGTCCACTTCACTGCTCGCTTCACTGTCCACTGCACTGTTCACTTCACTGTCCACTTCACTGTCCGCTTCACTGTCCACTTCACTGTCCGCTTAACTGTCCACTTCACTGTCCACTTCACTGCCCGCTGCACTGTCCACTTCACTGCCCGCTGCACTGTCCACTTCACTGTCCACTTCACTGTCCACTTCACTGTCCACTTCACTGTCCGCTTCACTGCCCGCTGCACTGTCCACTTTACTGTCCACTTCACTGTCCACTTCACTGCCCGCTTCACTGCCCACTTCACTGCCCACTTCACTGTCCGCTGCACTGCCCGCTGCACTGCCCGCTTCACTGTCCGCTTCACTGCCCGCTGCACTGCCCGCTGCACTGCCCGCTGCACTGCCCGCTGCACTGTCCGCTTCACTGTCCGCTTCACTGCCCGTTGCACTGCCCGCTGCACTGTCCACTTCACTGTCCGCTTCCCTGTCCACTTCACTGTCCGCTTCACTGTCCGCTTCACTGTCCGCTTCACTGCCCGCTGCACTGCCCGCTGCACTGTCCACTTCACTGTCCACTTCACTGTCCACTTCACTGACCAGTTCACTGCTCGCTTCACTGTTCACTTCACTCTCCACTTCACTCTCCACTTCACTCTCCACTTCACTGTCCACTTCACTGTCCACTTCACTGCTCGCTTCACTGCTCGCTTCATTGCTCGCTTCACTGTCCACTTCACTGTCCACTTCACTGTCCACTTCACTGCCCACTGCACTGTCCACTTCACTGCTCGCTTCACTGTCCACTTCACTGTCCACTTCACTGTCCACTTCACTGCCCACTGCACTGTCCACTTCACTGTCCACTTCACTGCCCACTTCACTGCTCGCTGCACTGTCCACTTCACTGTCCACTTCACTGTCCACTTCACTGTCCACTTCACTGTCCACTTCACTGCCCACTGCACTGTCCACTGCACTGTCCACTTCACTGTCCACTTCACTGTCCACTTCACTGCTCGCTTCACTGCCCACTTCACTGCCCACTGCACTGTCCACTTCACTGTCCGCTTCACTGCTCGCTGCACTGTCCACTTCACTGTCCACTTCACTGTCCACTTCACTGCCCACTGCACTGTCCACTTCACTGTCCACTTCACTGTCCGCTTCACTGTCCACTTCACTGTCCACTGCACTGTCCACTTCACTGCCCACTTCACTGCCCACTTCACTGCCCACTTCACTGTCCGCTTCACTGTCCGCTTCACTGTCCACTTCACTGTCCACTTCACTGTCCACTGCACTGCCCGCTTCACTGTCCACTGCACTGTCCACTTCACTGTCCACTTCACTGTCCACTTCACTGTCCACTTCACTGCTCGCTTCACTGTCCACTTCACTGCCCACTTCACTGCCCGCTACACTGCCCGCTGCACTGTCCGCTGCACTGTCCGCTGCACTGTCCACTTCACTGCCCGCTGCACTGTCCACTTCACTGACCACTTCACTGACCACTTCACTGTCCACTTCACTGTCCGCTTCACTGCCTGCTTCACTGTCCGCTTCACTGCCCGCTTCACTGCCCGCTGCACTGCCCGCTTCACTGCCCGCTGCACTGCCCGCTGCACTGTCCACTTCACTGCCCACTTCACTGTCCGCTTCACTGTCCGCTTCACTGTCCGCTTCACTGCCCGCTGCACTGCCCGCTGCACTGTCCACTTCACTGTCCACTTCACTGTCCACTTCACTGCCCGCTGCACTGTCCACACCACTGTCCACTTCACTGTCCACTTCACTGTCCACTTCACTGTCCACTTCACTGTCCGCTTCACTGTCCGCTTCACTGCCCGCTGCACTGCCCACTTCACTGCCCACTTCACTGCCCACTTCACTGTCCACTTCACTGTCCGCTTCACTGTCCGCTGCACTGCCCGCTGCACTGTCCACTTCACTGTCCACTTCACTGTCCACTTCACTGTCCGCTTCACTGTCCACTTCACTGCCCGCTTCACTGCCCGCTGCACTGCCCGCTGCACTGTCCACTTCACTGTCCACTTCACTGCCCACTTCACTGTCCGCTTCACTGTCCGCTTCACTGCCCGCTTCACTGCCCGCTTCACTGCCCGCTGCACTGTCCACTTCACTGTCCACTTCACTGTCCACTTCACTGTCCGCTTCACTGCCCGCTTCACTGCTCGCTTCACTGCTCGCTTCACTGTCCACTTCACTGTCCGCTTCACTGTCCACTTCACTGTCCGCTTCACTGTCCACTTCACTGCCCGCTGCACTGTCCACTTCACTGTCCACTTCACTGTCCACTTCACTGTCCACTGCACTGCCCGCTTCACTGTCCACTTCACTGCTCGCTTCACTGTCCACTTCACTGTCCACTTCACTGTCCACTTCACTGTCCACTTCACTGCCCGCTTCACTGTCCACTTCACTGCTCGCTTCACTGTCCACTTCACTGTCCACTTCACTGTCCACTTCACTGTCCGCTTCACTGTCCGCTTCACTGTCCACTCCACTGCCCACTTCACTGCCCGTTGCACTGTCCACTTCACTGCCCGCTTCACTGCCCGCTTCACTGCCCGCTGCACTGCCCGCTGCACTGTCCACTTCACTGTCCGGTTCACTGCCCGCTGCACTGCCCGCTGCACTGCCCGCTGCACTGCCCGCTTCACTGTCCACTTCACTGTCCACTTCACTGTCCACTTCACTGCCCACTTCACTGTAAACTTCACTGCTCGCTTCACTGCTCGCTTCACTGCTCGCTTCACTGCTCGCTTCACTGTCCACTGCACTGTCCACTTCACTGTCCACTTCACTGTCCACTTCACTGTCCGCTTCACTGCTCGCTGCACTGTCCACTTCACTGTCCACTTCACTGTCCACTTCACTGCCCACTGCACTGTCCACTTCACTGTCCACTTCACTGTCCACTTCACTGTCCGCTTCACTGTCCGCTTCACTGTCCACTTCACTGTCCACTGCACTGTCCACTTCACTGTCCACTTCACTGCCCACTTCACTGCCCGCTTCACTGTCCGCTTCACTGTCCGCTTCACTGGCCACTTCACTGTCCACTGCACTGCCCGCTTCACTGTCCACTGCACTGTCCACTTCACTGTCCACTTCACTGTCCACTTCACTGTCCACTTCACTGTCCACTTCACTGCTCGCTTCACTGTCCACTTCACTGCCCACTTCACTGCCCGCTACACTGCCCGCTGCACTGTCCGCTGCACTGTCCGCTGCACTGCCCGCTGCACTGTCCACTTCACTGCCCGCTGCACTGTCCACTTCACTGTCCACTTCACTGACCACTTCACTGTCCACTTCACTGTCCACTTCACTGTCCGCTTCACTGCCTGCTTCACTGCCCGCTTCACTGCCCGCTGCACTGCCCGCTGCACTGTCCACTTCACTGCCCACTTCACTGTCCGCTTCACTGTCCGCTTCACTGTCCGCTTCACTGCCCGCTGCACTGCCCGCTGCACTGTCCACTTCACTGTCCACTTCACTGTCCACTTCACTGCCCGCTGCACTGTCCACTTCACTGTCCACTTCACTGTCCGCTTCACTGTCCGCTTCACTGTCCGCTTCACTGCCCGCTGCACTGCCCACTTCACTGCCCACTTCACTGTCCACTTCACTGTCCGCTTCACTGTCCGCTGCACTGCCCGCTGCACTGTCCACTTCACTGTCCACTTCACTGCCCGCTGCACTGTCCACTTCACTGTTCACTTCACTGTCCACTTCACTGTCCACTTCACTGCCCGCTGCACTGCCCGCTGCACTGTCCACTTCACTGTCCACTTCACTGTCCACTTCAATGTCCACTTCACTGACCACTTCACTGCCCGCTGCACTGCCCGCTGCACTGTCCACTTCACTGTCCACTTCACTGTCCGCTTCACTGTCCGCTTCACTGTCCACTTCACTGCCCGCTGCACTGCCCGCTGCACTGCCCGCTGCACTGTCCACTTCACTGTCCACTTCACTGCCCGCTGCACTGCCCGCTGCACTGTCCACTTTACTGTCCACTTCACTGTCCATTCACTGACCACTTCACTGCCCGCTGCACTGCCCGCTGCACTGTCCACTTCACTGTCCGCTTCACTGTCCGCTTCACTGCCCGCTTCACTGTCCGCTTCACTGCCCGCTTCACTGCCCTCTGCACTGTCCACTTCACTGTCCGCTTCACTGCCCGCTTCACTGTCCACTGCACTGTCCACTGCACTGCCCGCTTCACTGTCCACTGCACTGTCCACTTCACTGTCCACTTCACTGTCCACTTCACTGTCCACTTCACTGTCCACTTCACTGTCCACTTCACTGTCCACTTCACTGCTCGCTTCACTGTCCACTTCACTGCCCACTTCACTGCCCGCTTCACTACCCGCTGCACTGTCCGCTGCACTGTCCGCTGCACTGCCCGCTGCACTGTCCACTTCACTGCCCGCTGCACTGTCCACTTCACTGTCCACTTCACTGACCACTTCACTGACCACTTCACTGTCCACTTCACTGTCCACTTCACTGCCTGCTTCACTGTCCGCTTCACTGTCCGCTTCACTGCCCGCTTCACTGCCCGCTGCACTGCCCGCTGCACTGCCCGCTGCACTGTCCACTTCACTGCCCACTTCACTGTCCGCTTCACTGTCCGCTTCACTGTCCGCTTCACTGCCCGCTGCACTGCCCGCTGCACCGTCCACTTCACTGTCCGCTTCACTGTCCGCTTCACTGTCCGCTTCACTGCCCACTTCGCTGTCCACTTCACTGCTCCCTTTCACTGTCCACTTCACTGTCCACTTCACTGCCCGCTGCACTGCCCGCTGCACTGCCCGCTGCACTGTCCACTTCACTGTCCACTTCACTGTCCACTTCACTGCCCGCTGCAGTGTCCACTTCACTGCCCGCTGCACTGTCCACTTCACTGTCCACTTCACTGTCCACTTCACTGTCCACTTCACTGTCCACTTCACTGTCCACTTCACTGCCCGCTGCACTGTCCACTTCACTGACCACTTCACTGCCCGCTGCACTGCCCGCTGCACTGTCCGCTTCACTGTCCGCTTCACTGCCCGCTGCACTGCCCACTTCACTGCCCGCTGCACTGCCCGCTGCACTGCCCGCTGCACTGTCCGCTTCACTGTCCGCTTCACTGCCCGTTGCACTGCCCGCTGCACTGTCCACTTCACTGTCCGCTTCCCTGTCCGCTTCACTGTCCGCTTCACTGTCCGCTTCACTGTCCGCTTCACTGTCCGCTTCACTGCCCGCTGCACTGCCCGCTGCACTGTCCACTTCACTGTCCACTTCACTGTCCACTTCACTGACCAGTTCACTGCTCGCTTCACTGTTCACTTCACTCTCCACTTCACTCTCCACTTCACTCTCCACTTCACTGTCCACTTCACTGTCCACTTCACTGCTCGCTTCATTGCTCGCTTCACTGTCCACTTCACTGTCCACCTCACTGTCCACTTCACTGCCCACTGCACTGTCCACTTCACTGCTCGCTTCACTGTCCACTTCACTGTCCACTTCACTGTCCACTTCACTGTCCACTTCACTGTCCACTTCACTGTCCACTTCACTGTCCACTTCACTGCCCACTGCACTGTCCACTGCACTGTCCACTTCACTGTCCACTTCACTGCTCGCTGCACTGTCCACTTCACTGTCCACTTCACTGTCCACTTCACTGCCCACTTCACTGCCCACTGCACTGCCCACTTCACTGCTCGCTTCACTGTCCACTTCACTGTCCACTTCACTGTCCACTTCACTGTCCACTTCACTGTCCACTTCACTGCCCACTGCACTGTCCACTGCACTGTCCACTTCACTGCTCGCTTCATTGCTCGCTTCACTGTCCACTTCACTGCCCACTGCACTGTCCACTTCACTGCCCACTGCACTGCCCACTTCACTGCTCGCTGCACTGTCCACTTCACTGTCCACTTCACTGTCCACTTCACTGTCCACTTCACTGTCCACTTCACTGTCCACTGCACTGTCCACTTCACTGTCCACTTCACTGTCCACTTCACTGTCCACTTCACTGCTCGCTTCACTGCCCACTTCACTGCCCACTGCACTGTCCACTTCACTGTCCGCTTCACTGCTCGCTGCACTGTCCACTTCACTGTCCACTTCACTGTCCACTTCACTGCCCACTGCACTGTCCACTTCACTGTCCACTTCACTGTCCACTTCACTGTCCGCTTCACTGTCCGCTTCACTGTCCACTTCACTGTCCACTTCACTGTCCACTGCACTGTCCACTTCACTGTCCGCTTCACTGCCCACTTCACTGCCCGCTTCACTGTCCGCTTCACTGTCCACTTCACTGTCCACTTCACTGTCCACTGCACTGCCCGCTTCACTGTCCACTGCACTGTCCACTTCACTGTCCACTTCACTGTCCACTTCACTGTCCACTTCACTGCTCGCTTCACTGTCCACTTCACTGCCCACTTCACTGCCCGCTAAACTGCCCGCTGCACTGTCCGCTGCACTGTCCGCTGCACTGCCCGCTGCACTGTCCACTTCACTGCCCGCTGCACTGTCCACTTCACTGACCACTTCACTGACCACTTCACTGTCCACTTCACTGTCCGCTTCACTGCCTGCTTCACTGTCCGCTTCACTGCCCGCTTCACTGCCCTCTGCACTGCCCGCTGCACTGTCCACTTCACTGCCCGCTTCACTGTCCGCTTCACTGTCCGCTTCACTGTCCGCTTCACTGCCCGCTGCACTGCCCGCTGCACTGTCCACTTCACTGTCCACTTCACTGTCCACTTCACTGTCCACTTCACTGCCCGCTGCACTGTCCACACCACTGTCCACTTCACTGTCCACTTCACTGTCCACTTCACTGTCCGCTTCACTGTCCGCTTCACTGCCCGCTGCACTGCCCACTTCACTGCCCACTTCACTGTCCGCTTCACTGTCCGCTTCACTGTCCGCTGCACTGCCCGCTGCACTGTCCACTTCACTGTCCACTTCACTGTCCACTTCACTGTCCGCTTCACTGTCCACTTCACTGCCCGCTTCACTGCCCGCTGCACTGCCCGCTGCACTGTCCACTTCACTGTCCACTTCACTGCCCGCTTCACTGTCCGCTTCACTGTCCGCTTCACTGTCCGCTTCACTGCCCGCTTCACTGCCCGCTGCACTGCCCGCTGCACTGTCCACTTCACTGTCCGCTTCACTGTCCGCTTCACTGCCCGCTTCACTGCCCGCTGCACTGTCCACTTCACTGTCCACCTCACTGTCCACCTCACTGCCCGCTTCACTGTCCGCTTCACTGTCCGCTTCACTGTCCGCTTCACTGTCCACTTCACTGCCCGCTTCACTGCCCGCTTCACTGCCCGCTGCACTGTCCGCTTCACTGTCCGCTGCACTGTCCGCTGCACTGTCCGCTTCACTGTCCGCTTCACTTTCCGCTTCACTGCTCGCTTCACTGCTCGCTTCACTGCTCGCTTCACTGTCCACTTCACTGTCCGCTTCACTGTCCACTTCACTGTCCGCTTCACTGTCCGCTTCACTGTCCACTTCACTGTCCACTTCACTGTCCACTTCACTGCCCGCTGCACTGCCCGCTGCACTGTCCACTTCACTGTCCACTGCACTGCCCGCTTCACTGTCCACTTCACTGCTCGCTTCACTGTCCACTTCACTGTCCACTTCACTGTCCACTTCACTGCCCGCTTCACTGTCCACTTCACTGCTCGCTTCACTGTCCACTTCACTGTCCACTTCACTGTCCGCTTCACTGTCCGCTTCACTGTCCACTCCACTGCCCACTTCACTGCCCGTTGCACTGTCCACTTCACTGCCCGCTTCACTGCCCGCTTCACTGCCCGCTGCACTGCCCGCTGCACTGCCCGCTGCACTGTCCACTTCACTGTCCGGTTCACTGCCCGCTGCACTGCCAGCTGCACTGCCCGCTGCACTGCCCGCTTCACTGTCCACTTCACTGTCCACTTCACTGCCCACTTCACTGTAAACTTCACTGCTCGCTTCACTGCTCGCTTCACTGCTCGCTTCACTGTCCACTGCACTGTCCACTGCACTGTCCACTTCACTGCCCGCTTCACTGCCCGCTTCACTGCCCGCTTCACTGTCCACTGCACTGTCCACTGCACTGCTCGCTTCACTGTCCACTGCACTGTCCACTTCACTGTCCACTTCACTGTCCGCTTCACTGTCCGCTTCACTGCTCGCTTCACTGCTCGCTTCACTGCTCGCTTCACTGTCCACTTCACTGTCCGCTTCACTGTCCACTTCACTGTCCGCTTCACTGTCCGCTTCACTGTCCACTTCACTGTCCACTTCACTGCCCGCTGCACTGCCCGCTGCACTGTCCACTTCACTGTCCACTGCACTGCCCGCTTCACTGTCCACTTCACTGCTCGCTTCACTGTCCACTTCACTGTCCACTTCACTGTCCACTTCACTGCCCGCTTCACTGTCCACTTCACTGCTCGCTTCACTGTCCACTTCACTGTCCACTTCACTGTCCGCTTCACTGTCCGCTTCACTGTCCACTCCACTGCCCACTCCACTGCCCACTTCACTGCCCGTTGCACTGTCCACTTCACTGCCCGCTTCACTGCCCGCTTCACTGCCCGCTGCACTGCCCGCTGCACTGCCCGCTGCACTGTCCACTTCACTGTCCGGTTCACTGCCCGCTGCACTGCCAGCTGCACTGCCCGCTGCACTGCCCGCTTCACTGTCCACTTCACTGTCCACTTCACTGCCCACTTCACTGTAAACTTCACTGCTCGCTTCACTGCTCGCTTCACTGCTCGCTTCACTGTCCACTGCACTGTCCACTTCACTGTCCACTTCACTGCCCGCTTCACTGCCCGCTTCACTGCCCGCTTCACTGCCCGCTTCACTGTCCACTGCACTGTCCACTGCACTGCCCGCTGCACTGTCCACTTCACTGTCCACTTCACTGTCCACTTCACTGTCCGCTTCACTGTCCGCTTCACTGCCCGCTGCACTGTCCACTTCACTGTCCGCTTCACTGTCCGCTTCACTGTCCGCTTCACTGTCCGCTTCACTGTCCGCTTTACTGCCCGCTTCACTGTCCGCTGCACTGCCCGCTGCACTGTCCACTTCACTGTCCACTTCACTGTCCGCTTCACTGTCCGCTTCACTGTCCGCTTCACTGCCCGCTGCACTGTCCACTTCACTGTCCACTTCACTGTCCGCTTCACTGCCCGCTGTACTGTCCGCTTCACTGTCCGCTTCACTGCCCGCTGCACTGTCCACTTCACTGTCCACTTCACTGTCCGCTTCACTGTCCGCTTCACTGTCCGCTTCACTGTCCACTTCACTGTCCACTTCACTGTCCACTTCACTGTCCGCTGCACTGCCCGCTGCACTGTCCACTTCACTGTCCAGTTCACTGTCCGCTGCACTGCCCGCTGCACTGTCCACTTCACTGTCCGCTTCACTGTCCGCTTCACTGCCCGCTGCACTGCCCACTTCACTGTCCACTTCACTGTCCGCTGCACTGCCCGCTGCACTGCCCACTGCACTGCCCACTTCACTGTCCACTTCACTGTCCACTTCACTGCCCGCTTCACTGCCCGCTTCACTGTCCACTGCACTGTCCACTTCACTGCCCGCTTCACTGTCCACTGCACTGTCCACTTCACTGTCCACTTCACTGCTCGCTTCACTGTCCACTGCACTGTTCACTTCACTGTCCACTTCACTGTCCGCTTCACTGTCCACTTCACTGTCCGCTTAACTGTCCACTTCACTGTCCACTTCACTGCCCGCTGCACTGTCCACTTCACTGCCCGCTGCACTGTCCACTTCACTGTCCACTTCACTGTCCACTTCACTGTCCACTTCACTGTCCACTTCACTGCCCGCTGCACTGTCCACTTTACTGTCCACTTCACTGTCCACTTCACTGCCCGCTTCACTGCCCACTTCACTGCCCACTTCACTGTCCGCTGCACTGCCCGCTGCACTGCCCGCTTCACTGTCCGCTTCACTGTCCGCTTCACTGCCCGCTGCACTGCCCGCTGCACTGTCCGCTTCACTGTCCGCTTCACTGTCCGCTTCACTGTCCGCTTCACTGCCCGTTGCACTGCCCGCTGCACTGTCCACTTCACTGTCCGCTTCCCTGTCCACTTCACTGTCCGCTTCACTGTCCGCTTCACTGTCCGCTTCACTGCCCGCTGCACTGCCCGCTGCACTGTCCACTTCACTGTCCACTTCACTGTCCACTTCACTGACCAGTTCACTGCTCGCTTCACTGTTCACTTCACTCTCCACTTCACTCTCCACTTCACTCTCCACTTCACTGTCCACTTCACTGTCCACTTCACTGCTCGCTTCACTGCTCGCTTCATTGCTCGCTTCACTGTCCACTTCACTGTCCACTTCACTGTCCACTTCACTGTCCACTTCACTGCCCACTGCACTGTCCACTTCACTGCTCGCTTCACTGTCCACTTCACTGTCCACTTCACTGTCCACTTCACTGCCCACTGCACTGTCCACTTCACTGTCCACTTCACTGCCCACTTCACTGCTCGCTGCACTGTCCACTTCACTGTCCACTTCACTGTCCACTTCACTGTCCACTTCACTGCCCACTGCACTGTCCACTGCACTGTCCACTTCACTGTCCACTTCACTGTCCACTTCACTGCTCGCTTCACTGCCCACTTCACTGCCCACTGCACTGTCCACTTCACTGTCCGCTTCACTGCTCGCTGCACTGTCCACTTCACTGTCCACTTCACTGTCCACTTCACTGCCCACTGCACTGTCCACTTCACTGTCCACTTCACTGTCCACTTCACTGTCCGCTTCACTGTCCGCTTCACTGTCCACTGCACTGTCCACTTCACTGCCCACTTCACTGCCCACTTCACTGCCCACTTCACTGTCCGCTTCACTGTCCGCTTCACTGTCCACTTCACTGTCCACTTCACTGTCCACTGCACTGCCCGCTTCACTGTCCACTGCACTGTCCACTTCACTGTCCACTTCACTGTCCACTTCACTGTCCACTTCACTGTCCACTTCACTGCTCGCTTCACTGTCCACTTCACTGCCCACTTCACTGCCCGCTACACTGCCCGCTGCACTGTCCGCTGCACTGTCCGCTGCACTGTCCACTTCACTGCCCGCTGCACTGTCCACTTCACTGACCACTTCACTGACCACTTCACTGTCCACTTCACTGTCCACTTCACTGCCTGCTTCACTGTCCGCTTCACTGCCCGCTTCACTGCCCGCTGCACTGCCCGCTGCACTGTCCACTTCACTGCCCACTTCACTGTCCGCTTCACTGTCCGCTTCACTGTCCGCTTCACTGCCCGCTGCACTGCCCGCTGCACTGTCCACTTCACTGTCCACTTCACTGTCCACTTCACTGCCCGCTGCACTGTCCACACCACTGTCCACTTCACTGTCCACTTCACTGTCCACTTCACTGTCCGCTTCACTGTCCGCTTCACTGCCCGCTGCACTGCCCACTTCACTGCCCACTTCACTGCCCACTTCACTGTCCACTTCACTGTCCGCTTCACTGTCCGCTGCACTGCCCGCTGCACTGTCCACTTCACTGTCCACTTCACTGTCCACTTCACTGTCCACTTCACTGTCCACTTCACTGCCCGCTTCACTGCCCGCTGCACTGCCCGCTGCACTGTCCACTTCACTGTCCACTTCACTGCCCACTTCACTGTCCGCTTCACTGTCCGCTTCACTGCCCGCTTCACTGCCCGCTTCACTGCCCGCTGCACTGTCCACTTCACTGTCCACTTCACTGTCCGCTTCACTGCCCGCTTCACTGCTCGCTTCACTGCTCGCTTCACTGCTCGCTTCACTGTCCACTTCACTGTCCACTTCACTGTCCGCTTCACTGTCCACTTCACTGTCCGCTTCACTGTCCACTTCACTGCCCGCTGCACTGTCCACTTCACTGTCCACTTCACTGTCCACTGCACTGCCCGCTTCACTGTCCACTTCACTGCTCGCTTCACTGTCCACTTCACTGTCCACTTCACTGTCCACTTCACTGTCCACTTCACTGCCCGCTTCACTGTCCACTTCACTGCTCGCTTCACTGTCCACTTCACTGTCCACTTCACTGTCCACTTCACTGTCCGCTTCACTGTCCGCTTCACTGTCCGCTTCACTGTCCACTCCACTGCCCACTTCACTGCCCGTTGCACTGTCCACTTCACTGCCCGCTTCACTGCCCGCTTCACTGCCCGCTGCACTGCCCGCTGCACTGTCCACTTCACTGTCCGCTTCACTGTCCGCTTCACTGTCCGCTTCACTGTCCACTCCACTGCCCACTTCACTGCCCGTTGCACTGTCCACTTCACTGCCCGCTTCACTGCCCGCTTCACTGCCCGCTGCACTGCCCGCTGCACTGTCCACTTCACTGTCCACTTCACTGTCCGCTTCACTGTCCGCTTCACTGTCCGCTTCACTGCCCGCTGCACTGTCCACTTCACTGTCCACTTCACTGTCCGCTTCACTGCCCGCTGTACTGTCCGCTTCACTGTCCGCTTCACTGCCCGCTGCACTGTCCACTTCACTGTCCACTTCACTGTCCGCTTCACTGTCCGCTTCACTGTCCGCTTCACTGTCCACTTCACTGTCCACTTCACTGTCCACTTCACTGTCCGCTGCACTGCCCGCTGCACTGTCCACTTCACTGTCCAGTTCACTGTCCGCTGCACTGCCCGCTGCACTGTCCACTTCACTGTCCGCTTCACTGTCCGCTTCACTGCCCGCTGCACTGCCCACTTCACTGTCCACTTCACTGTCCGCTGCACTGCCCGCTGCACTGCCCACTGCACTGCCCACTTCACTGTCCACTTCACTGTCCACTTCACTGCCCGCTTCACTGCCCGCTTCACTGTCCACTGCACTGTCCACTTCACTGCCCGCTTCACTGTCCACTGCACTGTCCACTTCACTGTCCACTTCACTGCTCGCTTCACTGTCCACTGCACTGTTCACTTCACTGTCCACTTCACTGTCCGCTTCACTGTCCACTTCACTGTCCGCTTAACTGTCCACTTCACTGTCCACTTCACTGCCCGCTGCACTGTCCACTTCACTGCCCGCTGCACTGTCCACTTCACTGTCCACTTCACTGTCCACTTCACTGTCCACTTCACTGTCCACTTCACTGTCCACTTCACTGCCCGCTGCACTGTCCACTTTACTGTCCACTTCACTGTCCACTTCACTGCCCGCTTCACTGCCCACTTCACTGCCCACTTCACTGTCCGCTGCACTGCCCGCTGCACTGCCCGCTTCACTGTCCGCTTCACTGCCCGCTGCACTGCCCGCTGCACTGTCCGCTTCACTGTCCGCTTCACTGTCCGCTTCACTGTCCGCTTCACTGCCCGTTGCACTGCCCGCTGCACTGTCCACTTCACTGTCCGCTTCCCTGTCCACTTCACTGTCCGCTTCACTGTCCGCTTCACTGTCCGCTTCACTGCCCGCTGCACTGCCCGCTGCACTGTCCACTTCACTGTCCACTTCACTGTCCACTTCACTGACCAGTTCACTGCTCGCTTCACTGTTCACTTCACTCTCCACTTCACTCTCCACTTCACTCTCCACTTCACTGTCCACTTCACTGTCCACTTCACTGCTCGCTTCACTGCTCGCTTCATTGCTCGCTTCACTGTCCACTTCACTGTCCACTTCACTGTCCACTTCACTGCCCACTGCACTGTCCACTTCACTGCTCGCTTCACTGTCCACTTCACTGTCCACTTCACTGTCCACTTCACTGCCCACTGCACTGTCCACTTCACTGTCCACTTCACTGCCCACTTCACTGCTCGCTGCACTGTCCACTTCACTGTCCACTTCACTGTCCACTTCACTGTCCACTTCACTGCCCACTGCACTGTCCACTGCACTGTCCACTTCACTGTCCACTTCACTGTCCACTTCACTGTCCACTTCACTGCTCGCTTCACTGCCCACTTCACTGCCCACTGCACTGTCCACTTCACTGTCCGCTTCACTGCTCGCTGCACTGTCCACTTCACTGTCCACTTCACTGTCCACTTCACTGCCCACTGCACTGTCCACTTCACTGTCCACTTCACTGTCCACTTCACTGTCCGCTTCACTGTCCGCTTCACTGTCCACTGCACTGTCCACTTCACTGCCCACTTCACTGCCCACTTCACTGCCCACTTCACTGTCCGCTTCACTGTCCGCTTCACTGTCCACTTCACTGTCCACTTCACTGTCCACTGCACTGCCCGCTTCACTGTCCACTGCACTGTCCACTTCACTGTCCACTTCACTGTCCACTTCACTGTCCACTTCACTGTCCACTTCACTGCTCGCTTCACTGTCCACTTCACTGCCCACTTCACTGCCCGCTACACTGCCCGCTGCACTGTCCGCTGCACTGTCCGCTGCACTGTCCACTTCACTGCCCGCTGCACTGTCCACTTCACTGACCACTTCACTGACCACTTCACTGTCCACTTCACTGTCCACTTCACTGCCTGCTTCACTGTCCGCTTCACTGCCCGCTTCACTGCCCGCTGCACTGCCCGCTGCACTGTCCACTTCACTGCCCACTTCACTGTCCGCTTCACTGTCCGCTTCACTGTCCGCTTCACTGCCCGCTGCACTGCCCGCTGCACTGTCCACTTCACTGTCCACTTCACTGTCCACTTCACTGCCCGCTGCACTGTCCACACCACTGTCCACTTCACTGTCCACTTCACTGTCCACTTCACTGTCCGCTTCACTGTCCGCTTCACTGCCCGCTGCACTGCCCACTTCACTGCCCACTTCACTGCCCACTTCACTGTCCACTTCACTGTCCGCTTCACTGTCCGCTGCACTGCCCGCTGCACTGTCCACTTCACTGTCCACTTCACTGTCCACTTCACTGTCCACTTCACTGTCCACTTCACTGCCCGCTTCACTGCCCGCTGCACTGCCCGCTGCACTGTCCACTTCACTGTCCACTTCACTGTCCACTTCACTGCCCACTTCACTGTCCGCTTCACTGTCCGCTTCACTGCCCGCTTCACTGCCCGCTTCACTGCCCGCTGCACTGTCCACTTCACTGTCCACTTCACTGTCCGCTTCACTGCCCGCTTCACTGCTCGCTTCACTGCTCGCTTCACTGCTCGCTTCACTGTCCACTTCACTGTCCACTTCACTGTCCGCTTCACTGTCCGCTTCACTGTCCACTTCACTGTCCGCTTCACTGTCCACTTCACTGCCCGCTGCACTGTCCACTTCACTGTCCACTTCACTGTCCACTGCACTGCCCGCTTCACTGTCCACTTCACTGCTCGCTTCACTGTCCACTTCACTGTCCACTTCACTGTCCACTTCACTGCCCGCTTCACTGTCCACTTCACTGCTCGCTTCACTGTCCACTTCACTGTCCACTTCACTGTCCACTTCACTGTCCGCTTCACTGTCCGCTTCACTGTCCGCTTCACTGTCCACTCCACTGCCCACTTCACTGCCCGTTGCACTGTCCACTTCACTGCCCGCTTCACTGCCCGCTTCACTGCCCGCTGCACTGCCCGCTGCACTGTCCACTTCACTGTCCGGTTCACTGCCCGCTGCACTGCCCGCTGCACTGCCCGCTGCACTGCCCGCTTCACTGTCCACTTCACTGTCCACTTCACTGCCCACTTCACTGCCCACTTCACTGCTCGCTTCACTGCTCGCTTCACTGCTCGCTTCACTGTCCACTGCACTGTCCACTTCACTGTCCACTTCACTGTCCACTTCACTGTCCGCTTCACTGCTCGCTGCACTGTCCACTTCACTGTCCACTTCACTGTCCACTTCACTGCCCACTGGACTGTCCACTTCACTGTCCACTTCACTGTCCGCTTCACTGTCCGCTTCACTGTCCACTTCACTGTCCACTGCACTGTCCACTTCACTGTCCACTTCACTGCCCACTTCACTGCCCGCTTCACTGTCCGCTTCACTGTCCACTTCACTGGCCACTTCACTGTCCACTGCACTGCCCGCTTCACTGTCCACTGCACTGTCCACTTCACTGTCCACTTCACTGTCCACTTCACTGTCCACTTCACTGTCCACTTCACTGTCCACTTCACTGCTCGCTTCACTGTCCACTTCACTGCCCACTTCACTGCCCGCTACACTGCCCGCTGCACTGTCCGCTGCACTGTCCGCTGCACTGCCCGCTGCACTGTCCACTTCACTGCCCGCTGCACTGTCCACTTCACTGCCCGCTGCACTGTCCACTTCACTGTCCACTTCACTGACCACTTCACTGTCCACTTCACTGTCCACTTCACTGTCCGCTTCACTGCCTGCTTCACTGTCCGCTTCACTGCCCGCTTCACTGCCCGCTGCACTGCCCGCTGCACTGTCCACTTCACTGCCCACTTCACTGTCCGCTTCACTGTCCGCTTCACTGTCCGCTTCACTGCCCGCTGCACTGCCCGCTGCACTGTCCACTTCACTGTCCACTTCACTGTCCACTTCACTGCCCGCTGCACTGTCCACTTCACTGTCCACTTCACTGTCCACTTCACTGTCCGCTTCACTGTCCGCTTCACTGCCCGCTGCACTGCCCACTTCACTGCCCACTTCACTGTCCACTTCACTGTCCGCTTCACTGTCCGCTGCACTGCCCGCTGCACTGTCCACTTCACTGTCCACTTCACTGCCCGCTGCACTGTCCACTTCACTGTTCACTTCACTGTCCACTTCACTGTCCACTTCACTGCCCGCTGCACTGCCCGCTGCACTGCCCGCTGCACTGTCCACTTCACTGTCCACTTCACTGTCCACTTCAATGTCCACTTCACTGACCACTTCACTGCCCGCTGCACTGCCCGCTGCACTGTCCACTTCACTGTCCGCTTCACTGTCCGCTTCACTGTCCACTTCACTGCCCGCTGCACTGCCCGCTGCACTGCCCGCTGCACTGCCCGCTGCACTGTCCACTTCACTGTCCACTTCACTGCCCGCTGCACTGCCCGCTGCACTGCCCGCTGCACTGTCCACTTTACTGTCCACTTCACTGTCCACTTCACTGACCACTTCACTGCCCGCTGCACTGCCCGCTGCACTGTCCACTTCACTGTCCGCTTCACTGTCCGCTTCACTGCCCGCTTCACTGTCCGCTTCACTGCCCGCTTCACTGCCCTCTGCACTGTCCACTTCACTGTCCGCTTCACTGCCCGCTTCACTGTCCACTGCACTGTCCACTGCACTGCCCGCTTCACTGTCCACTGCACTGTCCACTTCACTGTCCACTTCACTGTCCACTTCACTGTCCACTTCACTGTCCACTTCACTGCTCGCTTCACTGTCCACTTCACTGCCCACTTCACTGCCCGCTTCACTACCCGCTGCACTGTCCGCTGCACTGTCCGCTGCACTGCCCGCTGCACTGCCCGCTGCACTGTCCACTGCACTGCCCGCTGCACTGTCCACTTCACTGTCCACTTCACTGACCACTTCACTGACCACTTCACTGTCCACTTCACTGCCTGCTTCACTGTCCGCTTCACTGTCCGCTTCACTGCCCGCTTCACTGCCCGCTGCACTGCCCGCTGCACTGCCCGCTGCACTGTCCACTTCACTGCCCACTTCACTGTCCGCTTCACTGTCCGCTTCACTGTCCGCTTCACTGCCCGCTGCACTGCCCGCTGCACCGTCCACTTCACTGTCCGCTTCACTGTCCGCTTCACTGTCCGCTTCACTGCCCACTTCGCTGTCCACTTCACTGCTCCCTTTCACTGTCCACTTCACTGCCCGCTGCACTGCCCGCTGCACTGCCCGCTGCACTGCCCGCTGCACTGTCCACTTCACTGTCCACTTCACTGTCCACTTCACTGCCCGCTGCAGTGTCCACTTCACTGCCCGCTGCACTGTCCACTTCACTGTCCACTTCACTGTCCACTTCACTGTCCACTTCACTGCCCGCTGCACTGTCCACTTCACTGACCACTTCACTGCCCGCTGCACTGTCCGCTTCACTGTCCGCTTCACTGCCCGCTGCACTGCCCACTTCACTGCCCGCTGCACTGCCCGCTGCACTGCCCGCTGCACTGCCCGCTTCACTGTCCGCTTCACTGCCCGCTGCACTGTCCACTTCACTGTACGCTTCACTGTCCGCTTCACTGCCCGCTTCACTGTCCGCTTCACTGCCCGCTTCACTGCCCGCTGCACTGTCCACTTCACTGTCCGCTTCACTGCCCGCTGCACTGTCCACTTCACTGTCCACTTCAGTGCCCGCTGCACTGCCCGCTGCACTGCCCGCTGCACTGTCCACTTCACTGTCCACTTCACTGTCCGCTTCACTGCCCGCTGCACTGCCCGCTGCACTGCCCGCTGCACTGTCCACTTCACTGTCCACTTCACTGACCACTTCACTGCCCGCTGCACTGCCCGCTTCACTGTCCGCTTCACTGTCCGCTTCACTGTCCACTTCACTGCTCCCTTCACTGCCCGCTTCACTGCCCGCTGCACTGCCCGCTGCACTGCCCGCTGCACTGTCCGCTTCACTGTCCGCTTCACTGTCCGCTGCACTGCCCGCTGCACTGCCCGCTGCACTGTCCACTTCACTGTCCGCTTCACTGTCCGCTTCACTGCCCGCTTCACTGTCCACTTCACTGTCCACTTCACTGCTCCCTTCACTGTCCACTTCACTGTCCGCTTCACTGCCCGCTGCACTGCCCGCTTCACTGTCCGCTTCACTGTCCACTTCACTGCCCGCTGCACTGCCCGCTTCACTGTCCACTTCACTGCTCCCTTCACTGTCCACTTCACTGTCCGCTGCACTGCCCGCTGCACTGTCCACTTCACTGCCCGCTGCACTGCCCGCTGCACTGCCCGCTGCACTGTCCACTTCACTGCCCGCTGCACTGTCCACTTCACTGCCCGCTGCACTGCCCGCTGCACTGTCCACTTCACTGTCCACTTCACTGCCCGCTGCACTGTCCACTTCACTGTCCACTTCACTGTCCACTTCACTGCCCGCTTCACTGCCCGCTTCACTGCCCGCTACACTGCCCGCTTCACTGCCTGCTGCACTGCCCGCTTCACTGTCCACTTCACTGTCCACTTCACTGTCCACTTCACTGCCCACTTCACTGCCCACTTCACTGTCCACTTCACTGTCCACTTCACTGCCCGCTTCACTGCTCGCTTCACTGTCCACTTCACTGTCCACTTCACTGTCCGCTTCACTGCCCGCTGCACTGTCCACTTCACTGCCCGCTGCACTGTCCACTTCACTGTCCACTTCACTGTCCACTTCACTGCCCGCTTCACTGCCCGCTTCACTGCCCGCTGCACTGCCCGCTTCACTGCCTGCTGCACTGCCCGCTTCACTGTCCACTTCACTGTCCACTTCACTGCCCGCTTCACTGCCCGCTGCACTGCCCGCTTCACTGTCCACTTCACTGTCCGCTTCACTGTCCACTTCACTGTCCACTTCACTGCCCACTTCACTGTCCACTTCACTGCCCCCTTCACTGTCCACTTCACTGTCCACTTCACTGCCCGCTGCACTGCCCGCTTCAGGGAGGTCTGGGTCTATCGACCAGGCATCACCAACACACACAATCAGAAGTTGGCTGGACAGACCCTCATCAATCCCATGCTCCCGACACATGCCCATGTTTACAAGCGACATAACCTCACCGACAAACAAAGTCCTGGGGGGGACACACAAACCACACGCAATAACATGGATAGGAATGGACTGTTCACCACAACAAGACAGACGGGGGGCATTCCCCCAAATTGTACAACCAGACCCTCCCCAGGGACACAGCCAGACTAGTACAGAGACCCTCCCCAGAGACACAGCCAGACTAGTACAGAGACCCGCCCCAGGGACACAGACAGACTAATACAGAGACCCGCCCCAGGGACACAGACAGACTAGTACAGAGACCCACCCCAGGGACACAGACAGACTAGTACAGAGACCCACCCCAGGGACACAGACAGACTAGTACAGGGACCCACCCCAGGGACACAGACAGACTAGTACAGAGACCCACCCCAGGGACACAGACAGACTAGTACAGGGACCGGCCCCAGGGACACAGACAGACTAGTACAGAGACCCGCCCCAGGGACACAGACAGACTCGTACAGGGACCGGCCCCAGGGACACAGACAGACTAGTACAGGGACCGGCCCCAGGGACACAGACAGACTAGTACAGAGACCCTCCCCAGGGACACAGACAGACTAGTACAGTGACCCGCCCCAGGGACACAGACAGACTAGTACAGGGACCCTCCCCAGGGACACAGACAGACTAGTACAGGGACCGGCCCCAGGGACACAGCCAGACTAGTACAGAGACCCACCCCAGGGACACAGACAGACTAGTAGAGAGACCCTCCCCAGGGACACAGCCAGACTCGTACAGGGACCCGCCCCAGGGACACAGACAGACTAGTACAGAGACCTGCCCCAGGGACACAGACAGACTAGTACAGAGACCCACCCCAGGGACACAGACAGACTAGTACAGTGACCCTCCCCAGGGACACAGACAGACTAGTACAGGGACTCACCCCAGGGACACAGACAGACTAGTACAGGGACTCACACCAGGGACACAGACAGACTAGTACAGAGACCCTCCCCAGGGACACAGACAGACTAGTACAGAGACCCACCCCAGGGACACAGACAGACTAGTACAGGGACCTACGCGGTGGTTTTAAAGGACTGTGTTGGAAGTCTGACAATCCAGGACACTTGGTTCGATGCTACCTGGTTACCATTGGAGTAGGGACGGTCAGGCCCCTCCATCACCCCTCACTCCCACATCCATAGCCCCCCCACCCCACAGTATCAGCCTGACCGAGCTGCCTACACTATGACTAATCCCGTCCCCCGAGTCCCTGAACCTAACTGGGGCTGATGTGAGAGGGAGGTTCTACAGGCAGCATCTATACCCCTCTCCAGCTCCCCATGGGAAATCCCGATGGTGGGTGTGGGAGTAGGGGGAGGAGGTGCAGCTCTTCTCCTTTCCGGTGGATTCCAGGGTCACCCACCCATCTGCGCCTCCCTCTGTGGAGCTTTCCCCGAATTCCAAGGCTGCCTGTACTGTAGGGATGTCGGGAATGCCCATGACAGAGCCACTCTCCCAACCCGGGAACTTTAGTATCGGACCCAGCCACTGTCCCTGATGTGTCCATCATTTTTGCGACCTGCCCCAAGTTACCCTCCTGGGCAGACAGACCTTATACAAACTAAATGCCAGCATTCACTGTTCCCCGGAGGGTCTCACACTGGAGATCCCAGACACCCACTATTCCATGTTGCAGACGGGAATCACTCGCAGCCCGGAACCCCCTAACCAGACAAGCCCCTGCTATGCCTGGTCCTGCCCCATCACCCCCACCCACACTCTTCTTGACCCCCTTCTTGCCCTGTAATCAACGGCCCCTTCATCCCCCACTTTATCTGTCCTCCGCTGGGTGGTACTGACAGGCTGTTTTGTCTGTTAGTGTCACTGTACAGCTTCCGGCCCACAGGAACCGGTATCAGCAAATGCTGCCCTCACAGACCCTCCTCTCACCCTCCCCTCCCCACTAGCACTCACTGGCCTGTACTTTGTTGGGAGCACAGGGAGTGGCAGCAGAGGTACAGCTTAACAAGCAACAGGCAGCTCTGTTCTGTAACCACCCGACAGCTGTCCCGCACATCCCTCTTATTGTTAAGAGCCTGTGGGTCCCTAAGGATTGACGCCACATGATGGTACACCTCAGGGAGCGCCCCCTGCACTTCATGCCCCTCAGTCAAGCCCACACCCCAATCAGTGCCCATCCACCAGGTCCAACCTGGGGACGAGTTCATGGTCAAATCACTAGAAAAAGATTCTCTCTCCCCAAGGAGGAAAGGCCGGGAATTGATCCCAATGACAACCCGGACAGCTGTGAACCTGGAAGGATGGCCCGAATGGCCACATGCCACTCGCTGCAAGAGGGCTCCACAACCAATGACCAGGGACCATACAGAGGGAGGCACCACTCCGACCACCGAGGATGGATCCAACTGCTCACGACAGCCATCACCATCAGTACCCTCGGCCTGATCTCTCTGACCATCACACAGGGGCTCTATGGGAAACAGGGACAAGGGGCAGCACCTTTCATAACCCACCGTGACCTACAGGCCAACACCTTCCTCAAAATGGCCCATGGGTCAGCCCAGTGATTGAATCAGACCTGCTGCTGGGTCTGCACTAGGGTCCCTGTCCACTCTCACGGGCTCATTCCCTTCACCTCAACATCTCTGATATGGTGGAGTGTTGGATACACCCAGACAGATTCCCTGATGTTACCACACTGGCCATGCCCAACTCTGGGGACAACAGCCCTGCCCGCTGGGGGTCTGCAGGGTCCTACCTGGATAAATGTAAAGGGTGGTTTTACCCGGCCTCCAACCCCTCCCATGAGCCCCCAGCCCTGACCATTGCTGACATACATGGCCCACCCGCGGGATCCATCTGTTTAAAAAGCACACAGCCATCTGGCTGGGAGACTGGCTGGAGCCGGTGCACTGACTCCCTGCTCCTAACTCCCACAGCACGAAGATTCACTGCAGAAGGCAACCTTTTAAATCTACAGGTCCTCAACAGGACCAGCGAGAACACCACCTTCCTCACCATCTGGACAGGGACCCAGACCCTCCACCTCTGACCCTACAACGCCAACTCTTTTATCTGTGGCCACAAAGCCTACCCCTGGCTGCCGTTATCCCGGACTGGGAGCTGTTATGTAGGGAACGCTGGACCATTCACATATCATTCCCAGTCCCCTCCCTTCCCAAAGCCCATGACCCACAGCAGATGAGCCCTCGCTGCCATTGAAACAGCTCTTTACCTGATGTCACCCCACTCTCCAACCCCTGCGGTTACAGGTAGATGCCCACAAACTCACCGCCAAACCAGTGGAGGGGGCCAACTCCACAGCAGATGCCCTCGCCCAGCTGAATGTGGAGGCTGTTACCATCTGAACTGTGGCTCTGTAGAACAGGATGACCCAGGGTTACCTGCTCACTGTGAAAGGGGGCACATGTGCCCTTATTGGTGCTGACTGCTGCACTGACATTCCTGACCCCAGTGAAAACATCACAGACCTGGCCCAACCTATCCAGCTGGCAGCTTCTATCCTGCACGGTCCGAACTCCCAATAGGACTGGGCACCCTCCTGGCTGGGGTCATGGGCACAGCCCCACACACAGGGACTGATAGCCCTCATTGCTATCACTGCCAGCCTTATAGTGCTAGCCATGGCCCTCCGACTGTGCTGCTCATGCCTCTGTGCAATCCTGTTACCCTCAGGCACTAAGCGAGCACAGATCCACTGGGATAGCCTCTGCTGGGACAGACTCGGACACTGACAACCACCTATCCGATACAGAGCACCTCCCCCCACACACCCCCACACCCCCACCCCCCGACCTGACAATCCCCCTGGCTCTGGCAACATTGCCCCCTTCTTGTCCCTCCCTTAAGCAAAACAAAAAAAGGGGGAATTGTGGGAAAAGATTTGCTAACCCACGATAGGCCCACAAAAGCAATATTTGCCAAACTGCACCAGAACACCCAGAATTCCCAAGCAGCTCATGGCTGGATCAGACAGCACACAGACAAGGGGAATACACTGTAAGCTCCCATGGACATGACAGAGCTCCACAGATATGTCAAAGCCCCAAGGGCAGTTTCACAACTCAGCAATACCAAAGCCGCACAAAGAGCAGGTCAGACAGAGAGGCACCAGCAAATCTGATCTACCTGTAACACACTGTCAGTTCTGTGTCAGCCTGGTCAGTTTCTCTTCCAGCGATATCGCTTGCAATAAACTGTTTGTCAATTTCACTTTGAGTGGGGTTTTGTGATCTCTAACCTATTGGGCAAATTTCTCTGACAATCCCAAATGCAGGAGAGAGGTGAAGGCTGGAGTAAGGAAGTGTTATGAAGATGAGGGTGTACCTTTCAGAGTCCAAAGATAGAACATAGAACATTGCAGTACAGGCCCTTCGGCCCTCGATGTTGTGCCGACCTGTCATTCCAATCTGAAGCCCACTATTCCATGTGCGTCCATATGCTTGTCCAATGACGAGTTAAATGTACTTAAAGGTGGTGAATCTAAACTGTTGCAGGAAAAGCATTCCATACCCTTACTACTCTCTGAGTAAAGAAACTGCCTCTGCCATCTGTCTGATATCTATCATCCCTCAATTTAAAGCTATGCCCCCTCGTGCTCGCCGTCACCATACTTGGAAAAAGGCTTCCCCTGTCCACCCTATCTAACCCTCTGATTATCTTATGTGTCTCTATTAAGTCACCTCTCAACCTTCTTCTCTCTAACGAAAACAGCCTCAAGTCTCTCAGCCTTTCCTCATAAGACCATCCCTCCAGACCAGGCAACATCCTAGTAAATCTCCTCTGCACCCTTTCCAAAGCTTCCACCTCCTTCTTATAATGTACACAATACTCCAAGTGCGGCCGCACCAGAGTTTTGTACAGCTGCAGTATGATCTCATGGTTCCGGAACTCGATCCCTCTATTAATAAAAGCTAAAACACTGTATGCCTTCTTAACAACCCCATCAACCTGGGTGGCAGCTTTCAAGGATCTGTGTACCTGGACACCGAGATCTCTCTGCTCATCTACACTACCAAGAATCTTACCATTAGCCCAATACTTTGCATTCCAGTTACTCCGACCAAAGTGAATCACCTCACACTTGTCCACATTAAACTCCGTTTGCCACCTCTCAGCCCAGCTCTTCAGCTTATCTATGTCTCTCTGTAACCTACTACATCCTTCGTCACTATCCACAACTCCACCGACCTTAGTGTCGTCTGCAAATTTACTAACCCACCCTTCTACGCCCTCATCCAGGTCATTTATAAAAATGACGAACAGCAGTGGACCCAACACTGATCCTTGAGGTACACCACTGGTAACTGGACTCCAGGATGAACATTTCCCATCAACCATCACCCTCTGTCTTCTTTCAGCAAGCCAATTACTGATCCAAACTGCTATATCTCCCACAATCCCATTCCTCTACATTTTGTACAATAGCCTACTGTGGGGGAGCCTTATCGAACGCCTTGCTGAAATCCATATACACCACATCAACCAGTTTACTCTCATCTACCTGTATGGTCACCTTCTCAAAGAACTCAATAAGGTTTGTGAGGCACGACCTACCCTTCACAAAACGATGCTGACTATCCCTAATCAAATTATTCTTTTCTAGATGATTATAAATCCTATCTCTTATAACCTTTTCCAACACTTTCCCAACAACTGAAGTGAGGCTCACTGGTCTATAATTACCAGGGTTGTCTCTCCTCCCCTTCTTGAACAGGGGAACCACATTTGCTATCTTCCAGTCTTGTAGCACTATTCCTGTAGACAATGATGATTTAAAGATCAATGCCAAAGGCTCGGCAATCTCCTCCCTTGCTTCCCAGAGGATCCGAGGATAAATCCCCATCCGGCCCAGGGGACTTATCTATTTTCACACTCTGCAGGGTTTCTAACACCTCCTCCTTGTGAACCTCAATCCCACCCTAGTCTAGTAGCCTGTATCACGGTAATCTCCTCGACAACATTGTCGTTTTTTAGAGTGAATACCGTTGAAAGATACTCATTTAGTGCTTCCCCATCTCCTCTGACTCCACACACAACTTCCCTCTACTATCCTTGATTGGCCCTGATCTTACTCTTATCGTTCTTTTATTCCTTAAATACCTGTAGAAAGCCTTAGGGTTAACCCTGATCCTATCCACCAACAACTTCTCATGTCTCCTCCTGGCTCTTCTGAGCTCTCTCTTTAGGTCTTTCCTGGCTACCTTGTAACCCTCAAGCGCCCTAACTGAGCCTTCACATCTCATCCTAACATAAGCCTTCTACTTCCTCTTGACCAGAGATTCCACTTCCTTCGTAAACCACGGGTCCCGCGCTCTACAGCTTCCTCCCTGCCTGACAGGTCCATACTTACCTAGGACACACAGGAGCTTTTCCTTGAATAAGCTCCACATTTCTAATGTGCCCATCTCCTGCAGTTTCCTTCCTCATCCTATGCTTCCTAAATCTTGCCTAATCGCATCGTAATTGCCTTTCCCCCAGCTGTAACTCTTGCCCAGTGGTATACACCTATCCCTTTCTATCACTAAAGTAAACATAACAGAATTGTGATCGCTATCACCAAAGTGCTCACCTACTTCCAAATCTAACACCTGGCCGGGCTCATTGCCCAGTACCAAATCTAATGTGGCTTCGCCCCCTGTTGGCCTGTCTACATACTGTGTCAGGAAGCCCTCCTGCACACACTGGACAAAAACTGACCCATCTATAGTACTCGTACTATAGTGTTCCCAATCAGGTTAGGTGAACTGCCATGCTAAATTCCCCACAGTGAGTGGTAAATGTAGGGGAGGGGAATGGGTCTGGGAGGGTTACTCTTCAGAGGGTCACTGTGGACTTGTTGGGCCGAAGGGCCTGTTTCCATACTGTGGGGAATCTAATCTAATCATAATGCGTAGTTACTGGCAGGTACCTTTATCAGAGACAACGAAAGAAATCTCTGCGTTTGTAAACCCCAAATGGGTACAGCAGTTTAAAGTGATGGTGTTTGGAATGAAGAACGTACCCATCACATTCCAAAGCCTCATGATCCAAGTTATGGCTGGGTTAACAAACTGTGCAGTCAGTCTGGACAATGGAATGATCTGGACAGATCACATGGTACAGTTGGCAGAGCTCTTTGAACAACTACGTTCAGACTGGAGGCCTGTGACTAGTGGAGTGCCTCAGGGATTGGTGCGGGGCCCAGAGCTGGTTGTTACCTGTATCAATGATTTGGATGAGAATGTCCAAGGGCTGATTAGTAAGTTTATCGATGACACTAAAATCGGTGGTATTGTGGACAGTGAGGAAGGTTATCAGCAGGACCTTGATCAGCTGGGGAAGTGGGCCAAGAAATGGAGTTTAATATAGATAAGTGTTAGCTCTTGCATTTTGGAAAATCAAATCTAGATATGAATGACATGTTAAATGGTAGGGCCTTCAGGAGTGTCGTGGAACAGAGCAACCTTGGATTTCAGGGACGTGGTTCTTTGAAAGTGGAGTCCCAGGTAGACAGGGCAGTGAAGAAGGATTTTGGCACACTGGCCTTCATCAGTCAGGCAATTGAGTATAGGAGTTGGGAAATTATGTTGCAGTTAGACACGATGTTGGTGAGAATACAGTTGGAGCATTGTGTTTAGTTTTGGTCACCTTGCCATAGGAAGGACGTTATCAAACTGGAAACAGTGCAGAAGAAAATGACAAGAATTTTGCCAGGACTCAAGGATCTGAATAATAAGGAGCGGTTGGACAAGCTCGGACCTTTTGTCTTTAGAGCGTAGGAGACTGAGGGGGGATCTTACAGAAATGTGTAATATCATGAGAGGCTTGGGTAGGATGAATGCACTCAGCCTTTTTCCCAGGGTTGGGGAATCGAGGACTCGAGGGCATCAGTTTAAGGTTAGAGGGGAAAGAATAAAAGGTTATCTGAGGAGCAACTTTTTACACAGAGGGTGGTACGCATATGGAATGAGCTGCCAGCGGAAATTGTTGAAGCGGGTACATTAATAACATTTAAAAGGCATTTGAACAAATACATGGATAGGAAAGGATATGAAGGAGATGGGCCAAGTGATGGGAAATGGGTTCGTGTGCACAGACATTTTGGTCGGCATGGACTAGTTTGGGCCAAAGGACCAGTCTCTGTGCTTTAGGACTCTATGACTCTCTCTGACTCGATGACAGTTGAACAGAAAAAGGAGTGAATAATGATCAGACTGGGAGGGTGAATCACTGTTAATGGAGACTGTTAGTGGTTCACAATGGGTTGTGTGTAATGGCAGACTATTCAAAGTTTGTGCGAAGATTTGTAGCTCGGGTGCTCATTGTTGTGGTTCTGTTCGCCGAGCTGGGAATTTGTGTTGCAGACGTTTTGTCCCCTGTCTAGGTGACATCCTCAGTGCTTGGGAGCCTCCTGTGAAGCGCTTCTGTGATCTTTCCTCCAGCATTTATAGTGGCCTGTCTCTGCTGCTTCCGGTTGTCAGTTCCAGCTGTCCGCTGCAGTGGCCGGTATATTGGGTCCAGGTCGATATGCTTATTGATTGAATCTGTGGATGAGTGCCATGCCTCTAGGAATTCCCTGGCTGTTCTCTGTTTGGCTTGGCCTATAATGGTAGTGTTGTCCCAGTCAAACTCATGTTGCTTGTCATCTGCGTGTGTGGCTACTAAGGATAGCTGGTCGTGTTGTTTCGTGGCTAGTTGGTGATCGTGTATACGGATCGTTAGCTGTCTTCCTGTTTGTCCGATGTAGTGTTTTGTGCAGTCCTTGCGTGGGATTTTGTACACTACATTGGTTTTGCTCATGTTGGGTATCGGGTCCTTCGTTCTGGTGAGTTGTTGTCTGAGAGTGGCTGTTGGTTTGTGTGCTGTTATGAGTCCTAGTGGTCGCAGTAGTCTGGCTGTCAGTTCAGAAATACTCTTGATGTATGGTAGTGTGGCTAGTCCTTTGGGTTGCGGCATGTCCTCGTTCCGTTGTCTTTCCCTTAGGCATCTGTTGATGAAATTGCGAGGGTATCTGTTTTTGGCGAATACCTTGTATAGGTGTTCCTCTTCCTCTTTTTGTAGTTCTGGTGTGCTGCAGTGTGTTGTGGCCCTTTTGAATAGTGTCTTGATGCAACTTCGTTTGTGTGTGTGTTGGGGTGGTTGCTTTCGTAGTTTAGGATTTGGTCTGTGTGTGTGGCTTTCCTGTAAACCTTTGTGGTGAATTCTCCGTTCGGTGTTCTCTGTACCATCACGTCTAGGAGTAGGAGTTGGTTGTCCTTTTCCTCCTCTCTAGTGAATCGGATTCCTGTGAGTGTGGCGTTGATGATCTGGTGTGTGTTCTCTATTTCTGTGTTTTTAATTATTACAAAGGTGTCATTCACGTCTCTGACCCAGAGTTTGGGTTGAAGTTGTGGTAAGACTGTTTGCTCTAACCTTTGCATGACCGCTTCTGCTATGAGTCCAGAGATGGGTGAGCCCATGGGTGTGCCGTTGATTTGTTCGTATATTTGGTTGTTGAATGTGAAGTGTGTTGTGAGGCACAGGTCCAGTAGTTTGATTATACAGTCTTTGTTGATCGGTTCCCGGTCTTCTTGTCTGTTCTGCATGTCCAGCAGGTTGGCTATTGTTTCTCTGGCTAGGGTTTTGTTGATAGAGGTAAAAACAGATTCAAAAACACCAGCAACAGTTCTCCTTCAAGATCCTCCGCTCCACGTTTGCAGCAATGCGCTGGGACCTAACCTCTCTCCAGTCAGCCCTGCCCCAGCTGAGGGCCACACTCTCTCAGAATTGCAAAGGACCCACTCTGTACTACATCCTCAGGAGAATTCATACTCTCAACAAACAGTATTTCAATTCCATCTCAAACATCAAAAACTGTAAGTACAACAAACTTTTATCTACCCACCTCCATAACCAGCGCTCCTCAAACATTCCAGAAGATTCCCCTGGCCTCAGAACCTATTCCACCATTAGCCATGCGGCTGATGCAGCTGCCACCCCCACGCTGATTGATGATGTCACTTCCACCCCCATCATGGCCACTCCCACAACCACTTCCACCCCTCACAATTCCTCATGCATCACACGTGACATCACTTCCGCCCCTCACATCATCGCTGATGTCACATGCTCAGTGACCTCCGACACCCCCTACGGCCGTGGTCACCACCACTTCCACCCCCACCAGCGGCACTCACCTGCATTCTGCTGACATGCCCCCCCCCACAGACCCCACTGTCACTATCCCCACCCCCCCAGATCCCCAAAGGGAACACTACCCCTGCTCATGCCTCCACCCCCATTCCCCCCACCATCACACCCACTCCAGTTATTGGCTCCGACCCCACTCCCAGCTCCACACCCACACCAGATCCCAGCTCCCGGCCCTGCCGGGTTTTCACCATCCCCCCAGACCTCCCCCTCACTGAGGATGAACGATCAGTCCTCAGCAAAGGACTCACCTTCATCCCCCTCCGTCCACGCATCAATGAATTTAATACACGCCGTGACATCGAACAATTCTTCCGTCGCCTCCGCCTCCGAGCTTACTTTCACAATCAGGACTCCCGCCCACCTTCCGAGGACCCCTTCACCCACCTCCAACACACTGCATCCACCTGGACACCCCGCGCTGGCCTATTACCTGCCCTCGACCTCTTCATTTCCAACTGCCGCCGGGATATTAACCGCTTCAACCTGTCGCCCCCCCTCCCCCACTCCAACCTCTCACCCTCACAACGCGCAGCCCTCCAATCCCTCTGCTCCAATCCCAACCTCACCATCAAGCCAGCGGATAAAGGGGGTGCAGTGGTAGTCTGGCGCACTGACCTCTACACCGCTGAAACCAAACGTTAACTCAAGGACACCTCTTCCTACTGCCCCCTCGACCATGACCCCACCCCCCATCACCAAACCATCATCTCCCAGACCATACAGAACCTCATCACCTCAGGAGATCTCCCACCCACAGCTTCCAACCTCATAGTCCGGGAACCCCGCACTGCCCGGTTCTACCTCCTTCCCAAGATCCACAAGCCTGACCACCCTGGCCGACCCATTGTCTCAGCATGTTCCTGCCCCACTGAACTCATCTCTACCTACCTCGACACTGTCCTATCCCCCCTAGTCCAGGAACTCCCCACATACGTTCAAGACACCACCCATGCCCTCCACCTCCTCCAAGACTTCCATTTCCCAGGTCACCAACACCTCATCTTCACCATGGATATCCAATCCCTCTACACCTCCATCCGCCATGACCAGGGCCTCCAAGCCCTCCGTTTTTTCCTCTCCAGACGTCCCCAACAGTACCCTTCCACTGACACTCTCATTTGTTTGGCCGAACTGGTCCTCACCCTTAACAATTTCTCCTTTGAATCCTCCCACTTCCTCCAGACCAAAGGGGTAGCCATGGGCACACGTATGGGCCCCAGCTATGCCTGTCTCTTTGTTGGCTACGTAGAGCAGTCGATCTTCCGTAATTACACCAGCACCACTCCCCACCTTTTCCTCCGCTACATTGATGACTGCATTGGCGCCACCTCGTGCTCCCGTGAGGAGGTTGAGCAATTCATCAACTTCACCAACACATTCCACCCTGACCTTAAATTTACCTGGACCATCTCTGACACCTCCCTCCCCTTCCTGGACCTCTCCATCTCCATTAATGACGACCGACTTGACACTGACATTTTTTACAAACCCACCGACTCCCACAGCTACCTGGATTACACCTCTTCCCACCCTACCTCTTGCAAAAATGCCATCCCGTATTCCCAATACCTCCACCTCCGCCGGATCTTCTCCCAGGAGGACCAGTTCCACCATAGGACACACCAGATGGCCTCCTTCTTTAGAGACCGCAATTTCCCTTCCCACGTGGTTAAAGATGCCCTCCAACGCATCTCGTCCACATCCTGCACCTCCGCCCTCAGACCCCACCCCTCCAACCGTAACAAGGACAGAACGCCCCTGGTGCTCACCTTCCACCCTACAAACCTTCGCATCAACCAAATCATCCACCGACATTTCCGCCACCTCCAAACAGACCCCACCACCAGGGGTATATTTCCCTCCCCACCCCTTTCCGCCTTCCGCAAAGACTGTTCCCTCCGTGACTACCTGGTCAGGTCCACACCCCCCTACGACCCACCCTCCCATCCTGGCACTTTCCCCTGCCACCACAGGAACTGTAAAACCTGTGCCCACACCTTCTCCCTCACCTCTATCCAAGGCCCTAAAGGAGCCTTCCACATCCATCACAGTTTTACCTGCACATCCACTAATATCATTTATTGTATCTGTTGCTCCCGATGCGGTCTCCTCTACATTGGGGAGTCTGGGCGCCTCCTAGCAGAGCGCTTTAGGGAACATCTCCAGGACACCCACCCCCACCTCACCCTCGTTCTAAACTTCCAGCTCAGTTACTGTCTCCTTGACTTGTCCGACCTGCCTATCTCCTTTTCCACCTATCCACTCCACCCTCTCCTCCTTGACCTATCACCTTCATCCCCTCCCCCACTCACCCCTTGTACTCTATGCTACTCTCTCCCCACCCCCACCCTCCTCTAGCTTATCTCTCCACCCTTCAGGCTCACTGTCTTTATTCCTGATGAAGGGCTTTTGCCCGAAACATCGCCTTTACTGCTCCTCGGATGCTGCCTGACTCTTCCAGCACCACTAATCCAGAATTTTGTCGATAGAGGTGAACAGTGCCGTTACATCGAATGAGACCATAGTTTCTTCCTCGTCTACGTGTATATTTCTGATGATGTCCAAGAATTCCTGTGTCGATTGTATAGATTGTCTGGATCCACTGATCAGGTGTTTTAGTTTCTGCTGTAGTTCTTTAGCCAGTTTGTGTGATGGTGTCCCTGGTAGTGATACGATGGGTCTGAGTGGGATGTCTGGTTTGTGCACAATAAGCACATTGTCCTGGACCCAATAAACCGGAACTGACGACCGGAAGCGGCAGAGACAAACCACTGTAAATGCTGGAGGAAAGATCACAGAAGCGCTTCACAGGAGGCTCCCAAGCTCTGAGGATGTCACCGAGACAGGGGACGAAACAGCTGCAACACAAATTCCCAGCTCGGTGAACAGAACCACAACAATGGCAGACTATGTGATAACAAGGCCTGGGGTGTGGGGTAGGGGGCTGGGACATGGGGGAGTTCAGGCCCTAAAGTTCCTGAACTCGATATTGAGTGGGGAGGGCTGCAGGGTCCCCGAGTGGATGGTGAGGGACTGTTCTTCCAGATTGTGCTGAGCTTCACTGGAGCACTGCAGCAAGACTGAGACAGAGATGTTGGAGAGGGAATAGGGTGGGGGGGTTACAGTGACAGGGAACAGGGTGGGGGGGGGGTTACAGTGACAGGGAACAGGGTGGGGGGGGTTACAGTGACAGGGAACAGGGTGGGAGGGGTTACAGTGACAGGGAACAGGGTGGGGGGGTTACAGTGACAGGGAACAGGGTGGGCGGGGTTACAGTGACAGGGAACAGGGTGGGGGGGGTTACAGTGACTGGGAACAGGTTGGGGGGGGTTACAGTGACAGGGAACAGGGTGGGGGGGGTTACAGTGACAGGGGAACAGGGTGGGGGGGGGTTACAGTGACAGGGAACAGGGTGGGGGGGGTTACAGTGACAGGGAACAGGGTGGGGGGGGTTACAGTGACAGGGAACTGGGTGGGGGGGTTACAGTGACAGGGAACAGGGTGGGGGGGTTACAGTGACAGGGAACTGGGTGGGGGGGTTACAGTGACAGGGAACAGGGTGGGGTGGGGGGGTTACAGTGACAGGGAACAGGGTGGGGGGCGTTACAGTGACAGGGAACAGGGTGGGGGGGGGTTACAGTGACAGGGAACAGGGTGGGGGGGGGGTTACAGTGACAGGGAACAGGGTGGGGGGGGGATTACAGTGACGGGGAACAAGGTGGGGGGTTACAGTGACAGGGAACAGGGTGGGGGGGTTACAGTGACAGGGAACAGGGTGGGAGGGTTACAGTGACAGGGAACAGGGTGGGGGGGTTACAGTGACAGGGGAACAGGGTGGGAGGGTTACAGTGACAGGGAACAGGGTGGGGGGGTTACAGTGACAGGGGAACAGGGTGGGGGGGGGTTACAGTGACAGGGAACTGGGTGGGGGGGGTTACAGTGACAGGGAACAGGGTGGGGGGGGTGTTACAGTGACAGGGAACAGGGTGGGGGGGGGTTACAGTGACAGGGAACAGGGTGGGGGGTTTACAGTGACTGGGAACAGGTTGGGGGGGTTACAGTGACAGGGAACAGGGTGGGGGGGTTACAGTGACAGGGAACTGGGTGGGGTGGGGGGGTTACAGTGACAGGGAACAGGGTGGGGGGGTGTTACAGTGGCAGGGAACAGGGTGGGGGGGTTACAGTGACGGGGAACTGGGTGGGGGGGGGTTACAGTGACGGGGAACTGGGTGGGGGGGGCGTTACAGTGACAGGGAAAAGGGTGGGGGGTTACAGTGACAGGGAACAGGGTGGGGGGGGTTACAGTGACAGGGAACAGGGTGGGGGGGGTTACAGTGATGGGGAACTGGGTGGGGGGGGTTACAGTGACAGGGAAAAGGGTGGGGGGTTACAGTGGCAGGGAACAGGGTGGGGGGGGTTACAGTGACAGGGAACTGGGTGGGGGGGTTACAGTGACAGGGAACAGATTTGGGGGTTACAGTGACAGGGAACTAGGTGGGCGGTTACAGTGACGGGGAACTGGGTGGGGGGGGTTACAGTAACAGGGAACAGTGTGGGGGGGGGGTTACAGTGACAGGGAACAGGGTGGGGGGTGTTACAGTGACAGGAAACAGGGTGGGGGGTTAAAGTGATGGGGAACAGAGTGGGGGGGGTTACAGTGACAGGGAACAGGGTGGGGGGGGTTCCAGTGACGGGGAACTGGGTGGGGGGGTTACAGTGACAGGGAACAGAGTGGGGGGGCGGGTTACAGTGACAGGGAACTAGGTGGGGGGTTACAGTGACAGGGAACAGGGTGTGGGGTGTTACAGTGACGGGGAACCGGCAGGCAGTGCAGGGATATCCTGTGGCCATTCCCCTCAATAACAAGGGTACCGTTTCAGATACTGTTGGGGGGTTGACTTTCCAGAGGTAAGCCATGGGGTACAGATCTCTGGCACAGAGTCTGTCCCTGTTGCTCAGGAGGAAGGAGGGAGATGAGCAGAGTATTAGTCATTGGGGACTCTGCAGTTGATGGGGATTGGGGAGGGGGGGCTGGGCGGAGATAGGATGTTCTGTGAGAATGTGGGAGACTCACGGTCGATGTGTTGCCTCCCAGGTGCCAGGGTTCGTGATGTCTCGGATTGTGTTTTTGGGATCCTTGCAGAAGAGGGGGAGAAGCCCCAAGTCATGTTCCACTTAGGCACTAATGACATAGTTAGGAAGAGAGATGGGGGTTTCAAGCAGAAATTCAGGGAGCTAGGGTGGAAGTTGTTATCTCTGGTTTGTTGCCAGTGCCACAGTGCAAGGCGAGGATTAGGGAGAGAGAGGAGTTGAACACATGGCCACAAGGTTGGTGCATGAGGGAGGGGTTCTGATACCTGGATAATTGGGGGCTCATTCTGGGGAAGGTGGGACCTCGACAAACAGGATAGTCTTCACCTGAACCAGAGGGGTACCAATATCCTGGGGAGGGGGGGGGGAGGTTTTCTAATTAGATTTGGAGGCAGGTGAGCACTTTGGTGATAGTGACCACAATTCGGTTATGTTTACAATAGCAATGGGCAGGGATAGGTATATACCGCAGGGAAAGAGGTATAACTGGGGGAAAGGCAATTATGGTTAGCACTGCTGCCTCACAGCTCCAGAGACCCGGGTTCAATTCCCGCCTCAGGCGACTGACTGTGTGGAGTTTACACATTCTCCCCGTGTCTGTGTGGGTTTCCTCAGGGTGCTCCGGTTTCCTCCCACAGTCCAAACATGTGCAGGTTCGGTGAATTGGCTAAGCTAAATTGCCCGTAGTGTTAGGTGAAGGGGTAAATGTAGAGGAATGGGCCTGGGTGGGTTGCTGTTCGGAGGGTCAGTGTGGGCTTGTTGGGCCGAAGGGCCTGATGACACACTGCAGGTAATCTAATCTAAAAATCTAATCTATGATGTGATTAGGCAAGATTTCGGATGCATCCGCTGGGGAAGGAAACTGCAGGGAATGGGCACACTTGAAATGTGGAGCTTATTCGTGGAACAGCTGTCAGGTAGCTCTGCTAGCTTTTAACTTTCGTAAAGGTACAGTACACCTACATCTTCATAACAGCTCCCCGCTGAAGAAAAATGAAGGTGGGTCCTTGATAAGTGTCTATCAGGCATGGAGGTCGTTGTTGAGAGAGGGAGCCATGGTTTACCAAAGAAGTCTTATGTGAGGATGAGGTGTGAAGGCTCAGTTGGGGAGTTTGGGAGTTATAAGTTCATCAGAAAAGATCTAAAGAGAGGGCTAAGAAGAGCCAAGAAGGGACATGAGAAGTTGTTGGCAGATAGGATCAAGGAGAACCCCAAGGCCTTCTATAGGTATATCAGGAATAAAAGAATGACGAGAGTAAGACTAGGGCCAATCAAAGATTGTAGCGGGAAGTTGTGTATGGAATCTGAGGACAAAGGGGTAGACCTTAATGAATAGTATTCACATTGGAAAGGGCAATGTTAGTGAGATTATAGACTACTAGATTAGATAGGATTGTGGTTGACAAAGAGGAGGTTTTACCAAATTTGGAAGATCTGAAAATAGATAATTCTCCTGGGCTGGATGGAATTTATCCTTGGATTCTCTGGGAAGCCAGGGAGGAGATTGCAGAGCCTTTGGTTTTGATCTTTATGTTGTCATTATCTACAGGAATAGTGCCAGAAGATTGGAGGATAACAAATGTTGTTCCCTTGTTCAAGAAGGGGAGTAGAGACAACCCTGGTAATCATAGACCTGTGAGCCTTACTTCGGCTGGGGGTAAGGTGTTGGAAAAGGTTATAAGAGATAGGCTTTATAATCATCTGAAAAGGAATAATTTGATTAGGGATAGTCAGCACGGTTTTGTGAAGGGTAGGTCGTGCCTCCCAAACCTGATTGAGTTCTTTGAGAAGGTGATCAAACAGGTGGATAAAGGTAAAACAGTTGATGTGGTGTATATGGATTTCGGTAAGTCCTTTGATAAGGTCCTCCACAGTAGGGCATGAAATATGGAGTTTCGGGATTGAGGGTGATTTAGCGTCTTGGATCAGTAATTGGCGAAGACAGAGCGTGATGGTTGATGGGAAATGTTCAGTTACTAGTGGGGTACCACAAGGATCTGTTTTGGGGCCACTGCTGTTTGCTATTTTTATAAATGATGTGTTAGTAAAATTGTGGATGACACTAAAGGAGGCAGAGTTGTGGATAGTGCTGAAAAATGTTACGGCTTACAGAGGGACATAGATAAAATGCAGAGCTGGGCTGGGAAGTGCAAATGGAGTTTAATGCAGATAAGGGTGAGGTAGTTCACTTCAGAAGAAGTAACAGGAATGCAGAACACTGGGCTAATGGTAAAATCCTTGGCAGTGTAGATGAACAGAGAGATCTTAGTGTCCATGTGCATAAATCCCTGAAAGTTGCCACCCAGGTTGATAGGGTTGTTAAGAAGGTATTTGGTGTGTTAGCGTTAATTAGAGGGGGATTGAGTTTTGGAGCCATGAGGTTATGGCCTCAGCTGTACAAGACACTGGTAAGGCCACACTTGGAGTATTGCGTACAGTTCAGGTCACTGCATTATAGGAAGGATGTGGAAGCTTTGGAAAGGGTTCAGAGGAGATTTACTGTGATGTTGCCTGGTATGGAGGGAAGGTCTTACGAGGAAAGGCTGAGGGAACTGAGGCTGTTTTCATTAGAGAGATAAAGGTTGAGGGGTGAGTAAATCAAGCCTTCTTCCTCGGATGGTGATGGCTAACTCACGGGATCATAGCGCAAATTGAGGGGTGACAGGCTTAGGACAGATATCAGGGGTAGTTTCTTTACTCAGAGAGTCGTAGGGGTCAAACAGCCTGCCTGCAACAGTAGTAAACTCGCCAACGTTCAGGGCATTTAAATGGGCATTGGACATACGTATGGATAATAATGGAACCGTGTAGATTAGATGGGCATTCGATTAATTTCACAGGTCGGTACAACATCGAGGGCCGAAGGATGTGTACTGCACTGTAACGTTCTATATTCTATGTTCTATAAGGCTAACGAAATAGTCTCATTTTCTTGTCCTTAAAGCATTCTAAGAATGTAAGTGGATTGTGACACCACCGTGTGCCCCGCTGTCTCTGACACATTGTTTGTGACATACACATTAAAATGCCGTAAGGCCAGGACCAAACTCAATCGTTCCTTTTCAATGGTGGAGTATCTCCTCTGGTGGATGTTGATCTTCTTTGAAAAGTAACCAACTGGCCGTTCAATCCCATCCTCATCTTCTTGTAGGAGGACAGCTCCAACTCCAATCTCACTGGCACCGATGGTGACTTTAAAAGGTTTTGAAATGTTTGGTGCAGCTAAAACTGGTTTGGTGATTAATATCGATTTCAAATGGTCGCATGCCTCCTGGCGTTGTTCTGTCCCCCAAAACTTTGGGCAGCTCTTCACCAAATTGGTTAATGATGTCACTACATTGCTGCAGTTTGGAACAAACTTCCGATAGAATCCGCTTAGTCCCGAGAATCGAAGCACCTCTTTCTTCGAGGTTGTTTATGGAAGTTCCTCAATGGCCTTCATCTTTGTGTTCTGTGGGGTTAACCTCTCATCACCAATGTCATGTCCCAAGAACATCACTGCTGCTTTTGCGGATTCTGTTTTATTTAAGTTTATCACCAGTGTTGCTTCTCACAGTCGTTCAAAGAGCTCTGCCAACTGTACCATGTGATCTTTCCAAGATCTAAAGATCACTACATCGTCCAAATAGACCGCTCAGTTTGTTAACCCAGCCACAACTCTGTTCAGGAGGCTTTGGAATGTGTCGGGCGCATTCTTCATTCCTTAAACTGATATCGTCCATTTGGGGTAGAACATAGAACATCGAACATAGACCAATACAGCACAGAACACGCCCTTCGGCCCACGATGTTGTCCTAGCTTAAGCACCTATCCATGTACCTATCCAATTGCTGCTTAAAGGTCACCAATGATTCTGACTCTGCCACTCCCACAGGCAGCGCATTCCATGCCCCCACCACTCTCTGGGTAAAGAACCTACCCCTGACATCCCCCCTATACCTTCCACCCTTCACCTTAAATTTATGTCCCCTTGTAACACTCTGTTGTACCCGGGGAAAAAGCTTCTGACTGTCTACTCTATCTATTCCCCTGATCATCTTATAAACCTCTATCAAGTCACACCTCATCCTTCGCCGTTCCAATGAGAAAAGGCCTAGCACTCTCAACCTATCCTCGTACGACCTATTCTCCATTCCAGGCAACATCCTGGTAAATCTCCTCTGCACCCTCTCCAAAGCTTCCACATCTTTCCTAAAGTGAGGCGACCAGAACTGTACACAGTACTCCAAATGTGGCCTTACCAAGGTCCTGTACAGCTGCAACATCACCTCACGACTCTTGAATTCAATCCCTCTGCTAATGAACACTCATAAACCATAGGCCTTCTTACAAGCTCTATCCACCTGAGTGGCAACTTTCAAATGTAGAAATTTCTTTCACTGTCTCTGATAAAGGTACCTGCCAGTAACCACACAGTAAGTTCAACTTGGTGATTAAACTGGCTTGTCTAACTTTCTCGATACAGTCCTCCAATCTTGGAATTGGGTATAAGTCCGATTTTGCAAACAACACTGACCTTCCAATAACTCCCGCAGAATCGTTGAGCCCTGTCCAGTTTAGGAACAAAGACGATCGGTGAACTCCACTCGCTCTGGCTCAGTCCGGTAATATTTTCATTCAGCATGGCCTTCACCTCCTTCTGGACCTGTCTGGCTTGAAAGGATTTTATCCAAACAGCATTCCCTCCATCTATTTCATGGAGAATAGCATTAGTCCTCCCCATCTGATTTCTACATATGTCCTCATACTGCAGTAACAAACCTTTAAACTGTGTTCTATGCTCCTAAGACAGATAGTTTACGAACCTATCCCACTTCTCAAGGACTTCTTTATTTTTTAACATGTTTTGAGGCACATCAAAATCCACATTATCTGGATTTGATTCCTCACTCTGTGGGGCAGTAACTAACACCAGTTTTTCAGTTCTTTTTCTTTACAGTTTCAACATGCTCACATGACATACTCAACACCTTTTGTTTTCTATCTGGCATCTTTACTAGATAGTTCACCTCACTCAAGTTTTTCTCAATCTGATTGGGCCACTAAGCCTGGTTTTGAAGGGATCTCTTATCACTGGTAACAGTACTAACAAGTATCCCCTCGGGAAAACGCCCGGATCTCAGAGTTTTTATCTGCCATCTGCTTCATTCTATGCTGTGCCCTCTTTTGATGCTGTTTAACTAACTCACCTCCTCAATTTAATCTCTCCCTCACCTCCGATACATAATCTAAGTGTGAGATATCTGACTTTGGTCCTGTCAGATTTTTCTTTAATTAAATTCAAAGGGCCTCTCACTTCATGCCCGAATATTAACTTGAAGGGAGTAAACTGAGTAGACTCATTTGGGGCACCTCTAATGGCAAACAATGTGAAGGGATATCTTTATCCCAATCATTTGGGTAATCCTGACAGTATGCTCCCAACATTGTCTTCAAGGTCTGATGCCAACTTTCTAAAGCTCCCTGGGATTCAGGATAATGTGCACTGGATTTAAAGTGCTGTATATCTTCCATGACTTCCTGAAACAGCCTAGCGGTAGAATGTGACCCTTGATCTGACCGAATCTCTCTGGGTAGCCCATACCGTGTGAAGAAAGTTACTAACTCCTCGACCACCTTTTTTGCCTTCATACTCCGTAATGGAATTGCCTCCGGAAATCTGGTAAACACATCCATTATGGTTAACAAGTACTGGTTCTCAGCTTTAGTTCTCAGGAGGGGACCTACACAATCAATTATAACCCACGTGAAAGGTTCTTCGAGAGCAGGAATTGGCAACAAATGGGCAACTGCCTGTGGCTTACCTACCATTTGGCATGTATGACATGTACAACAAAAGTTAGTCACATCCTTGTGCGTTTCAGGCCAATATCTTAGTTTTTGTATCTTAGTCTTGAGTCTTTCGTATACCTAGGTAACCTCCTACATTAGTTCATGTGCTCCCTGTAACACTTACTGTCTGTATGCTACCGGCCACACAATCTGGTGGTCTTCAGCCCATTTCTCCTCTGCACTAACCTGCCGTCATTTCCATTTTCATCTTAGGATTCTATCTTTCAGATAATAACCCTCCAGAATAATAACCCTCAGAGTATGCATCCACATATATATCTTTATTGTCTTGTCTTTCTGGTGTACGTCCCTTAGCCTTTCAGGACTAAACCCTTCTGTCTGACCCTCTGCCTGTTCAGGATTTTCCTGCACCATTCCATCAAACAGGGGATCCACTAACTGAACCTAAACTCCGTCAGCTTTCTCTTTACGTTTCGCTTCATGATGTGACTTAAAATTGTGGGATCTGGTTACCACACAGTCTGGGAAAATACCAGGATATTTCTGTTTTAATTCCTCAGTTTCTTGGTCCTCCTTGGGCTTCTCTACAACAAGGGGTGCCACTCCCACCTTGGACCCTACCAAATCATTCCCAAGAACAAACTGAATTCCTGGAATGGACACTCTGTCAACCATTCCCAGTGGAACTTCCCCAGTCTTGAGTTGACGCTCCATCCTGATCTGACATGAGAGAACACTAAATTTCTGTCCATCTATCCCACAAATTACCACGCTCTCAGCTAATAGATCAGAAAGAGTGCATATTTGCTCATCCCTTACTATCAGCGACTGGTTAGCTCTTGTATCTCCTGCTGTTCTTTCTGAATAAAGTTTACCCACAGAGACAAATTCTTTATAGAAATCAGGCACTAATTCCAGACCTAGTCCCTGCCGATGCTATACACTCTCCTGCAGCAACTCAGTTCTTCTTGGGGTTTTCTTTCCTACTTTCACTAATGTCACTGGCTTATCTTCTTTTGCTCCATCTTTTCCCATAGTGCCTTTCTTTAACGACCAGCACTGTGACTTTATGTGTCCCACTTTACCACAGTGGAAACACTTGAGACATTTCACCTCCTTTCCACCCTCTTGGGCTTCTTTTTCAACCTGCAGTAAACACTTACTGGTGTTCTCTACTCTTTGTTTCGTAGTGTAAGATCAGCCTTTCTCCCAACTTCTATCCCTCACAGGACGAAATTCTGGCCAGAAGCTTGTCTTATGCACCAATATGTATTTATCTACTAATTCTGCTGTCCTTCTCACTTCCTGAACTTTCTGTTCATCCGCTTGAATTCTTACCATCTCTGGAAGTGAGTTTTTAAACTCCCTCCAGCAGAATAATCTCTCTCTTTCTCTCTCTCTTTGTTGATCCTCTAACTCCATTTTCCTCAATTATAATTTGAGTTCTTATACCTCTCTTGCACTTGTCTGTTTCTCTGACACACAGAAGTGTTTGAGTAACTCCCTTACAATTTCAGCTTTACTTTTGTCCCTTTAACCCAAATCTAACTTCTTTACTAACTCTAAAAGTATGGCCTTCTTCTTTCCTTCTAAATTTTCTTGGCAAATTTGAGAATCATCTTCAAATCCCAGAACCTCTTCAGCAACTTTAAGAGCCATTTCTCTCACTTTTAATTTAATCAATCACAAATCACCTACGTTTTACTTAAAGATCTAGGACATTAGCGATTGTTACAGATTGCTATAGAAGCAATCATCCTAACATCCACAAATGAAGCTGCATCAGAACATTATTTCAATGAGCCAACACACACTGCAGCACAGAGGAACTACGAAGAGCAGAGGAAAATCAGCTATACAGTGTATTCAAAAAGAACGGGTACCCAATGAACACAGTCCACAGATTTCTCTGCAACAAACCCAAACAAGCAGACAAAACACATCCAGAAACCCTAACCACTCTCCCCTACATCAAAGACATCTCAGAAATGACTGCCAGACTACTCTGACCCCTTGGCATTATGGTAGCCCACAAACCCACCAACACACTAAAACAGCAGCTAATGAACTTGAAAGATCCTATACAGATAACAAGCAAAACCAGTATCATTTACAAAATACAAGAACTGTAACAAACACTACATTGGACAAACAGGCAGAAAACTAGCCACCAGGATACATGAACATCAACTAGCCACAAAACGACATGACCCTCTCTCACTCGGATCCTTACATGCAGATGAGGAAGGACACCTCTTCCACTGGGACAACACATCCATCCTAGGACAAGCCAAATAGAGACACGCATGAGAATTCCTAGAAGCCTGGCATTCCAATTGGAGGTCTATCAACAAACACATTGACTTGGACCCCATTTACCACCTCTGAGAAAAAGAACAGGAAATGACATCACCATAGGAAATGACATCACAACACGAATGACATCACCAACCAAAGAAACCCAAACATATAAATAGAAAGCAAGAATCATCAGCAGTGCTTCATCTGGAGACTCACTGAAGATAGTACTTGGTATGGTGTCTAAACATCTGAAAATGAACCTTCCAGACAAATGAGCAAACCTACATCCAGATCTAGGACATGAACCTGCAAGTGTTTAAATCTGCTGAGATTATTCACACCCCCAAATCTATTCAAATCTGTCTAAACCAATTCAAATCCCAGACGAGCCCCCAATCAGTCACAATATGGGGTATGCCTGCCCTGCTAATTTTAAACCAACACAGAAAAGATTTATCCCGTGAAGTAATCTGTGAAAATTTGAGAGGCCAAGAACTATTTTAAAGTAAAAATTAACAACTTTATTTATTAAAGTATAACAGAGAATAATTAACGAACAACTATTTACAACTCCTTCCTCTGACCTATCTTTTACCTTTCCTTCTATAATACTAGTCCGATAAAAGCCCCTGATTAAGATTTACTGAAATTCAAATTTCAAAACCAGCCAGCTC